>NW_028318083.1:34495000-34680000 GCF_062004578.1 Staurois parvus | reverse complement strand
TCACACTTTAGCGTAGCGTACGTAGGTGATTTAGAATTTTTGATTTGTTTTTAGGAATGAGGCAATTCACTGGGGAAGGACTGTGCGTTTTCAGCCCCAAAGACTTTAATTAAGGGTACGCTAACAAAAAAAAAAAAAAACTGAAAAACAAACCACAAATGCAACAAGTGTTTCTGTGCATTTTGCTATGAGCACTTACCATAGTCAAAGGGGACAAAGGAATGCCCCATTCTGCTTCAAAAGTAGCTCACATACTTTTTTTAGCTTCAGACGTGGAGCTACAGGCACTGAATGCTCAAATGAGAATACAGCCACTTTTAAGCGGTAGTAAAGACCTGTTTATTTATACCTACAGTTAAGTCCATAATAAGGTTTACCTGTAGGTACAATAAATATCTCCTAAACGTGAACTGTTTAGGAGATATTTACTTTATCAGTGCTGGTGACGTCACCGGCGCATGCACACTGCATTCTCAATGGATGGTGTGCCATCCATTGAGAGAGTTGTGCCATGGCCAAGACTCTCGCGTGCATACGTGGGAGTGACATTATAGCGGCTCAGCCATTAAAACGGCCGCAACCCATGAACCCGGAAGGAAGACCTGGTAAAGATTGAATCCCCGGGTTGCTGTGATCTCTGATGTAGGGATTCATTTTCAGGTAAGTCTTCCATATTGTGCTAGTATGTGATGCATACTAGCATATTATGATCTTAACTCGCAGGGAGAAGATTTTTTTGCTTTATTACTTGCGGTTTACTACAGCTTTAAAGCATGGGATTTGGTTTGTTGAGTGCTCTGGAGCTTTGAGTTTCAAGCAACAAAATACTCAGGCGCTTTCACAACTGCAAATTTTGTAGCTCAAAGCTGGAAGCTCCAAAATGCTCAACATCAAAAATCCCATATATTTTGGAGATGGTTGTTCACAGATGACCGCTCAGATGCCTAAAACTCCAATAGCTAGATGAGCTACTTTTAAGGCCCCATACACTTCAATAGGAATGCCTGAAACAACTGAATTGAGCATTTTTTCAGGAGTATTTAAGGCATTTTTGAGCCTGTAAGAACTGCTTTCCTCTCCTTAGTGTGTTCGTTGTTTCAAACAACAGCACCTGAAGTATGAATACACATGTACAACACTTGAATGACACTTCTAAAGCGCTCATAAAAGCAAGCAAAAACCCTCAAATGAAACACCTGAAAATCGCTCTGCTCAGGTATGAATAATGCAGCCTCAGGTCCAAATAAGGGCTTAGGTTCATAAGTGAATCTTTGAGCTAGGCTGTGCATCTTTGCAGACATGTTCAAGCAGAGATTTCTCATAACCACAACACTTAGAACAGTGTTTGTCAACCCTGTTCTAGGTAATGTGGTTTAGCACCCTTTAAAAAAAAAAAATTTAAATCTCGAGGCACCCCAGTCTAAAATGTAAAAAATGTAAACGTTACCCAAAACCTGAAATGAAACTTGGGCCTTCGACAATGCCTTAGACAACATCAGAAGCCCCCCTTCGCATCAGAGGCCCCTCATCACAGATCTCCCTATAAATAAAGATACCCCGCATCCTATCATTACTAGAAGCCCCCCATTCACACAGTCCCCCTTCACAACAGAGCTCTACTTTTCAGCCAGCAGTGCAGCAAAAATAATACCTAGTGTCCTGGATGAGCATCATGCGTTCCTATAATGTTGGCAGCCAGCCCACTCAAACCATGGCAAAAAAGCCTTGTACATCATGGCCATAGATTTTAATTGGTTGTTACGGTGCTAAAGGTTGCCCCAGCCACACCATGGCAACTCATGATGCTACTTCAGAGTAAACTGGGTCCCCTGCTCGTGGCACTCGGATTAAAAGACAATGACATAAAAACCACCGATCAGACTTTGGACAAAACAAATGGGGACACTCAGTCTACATAGGCAACATGGGTTGGCTTTGATTACATGGCAGCTAAAAACACTGCTGGCCAAACGAATGGTGAACCCTATTCACTGTGCACCAATTATTTTCAATTGTAAGTAAATGAAGGATTAAATACCAATATACTGTAAATGTTCTGTACATTTAAGGGCCAATTCACACCAGATGTGGTGGGACTGTGTTAGGCGGCTATTTCAGCGCAGTCTCACTGCATGACAAAGGAAAATGCCTTGTCTCCAGTGTGCCCGGTTCTCACCCCTGCATTGCGGTGGTGTAAGGGCATGAAGGGCTGAAAAGTACTACATGCACTACTTTTTTTCAATGCAGTGCAAGGCTCCGCCTCATCTGGCGGCCTACTGAACTTTTTTGAAATGTCACATAGAAATTTTATAACGTTTGTTAAAAAAACAAAAAAACAAAAAAAAAGGAAGGAGCAGTGCAATTATCCCGCCAGACCACACCGCACACTAGCAGCTGTGTGTAAAAGGACCCTAAATCTGATTTTTGTTTTTTTTAAGATATCAGTCCATGTGGAACAATAGTCTTCAAAATCTCCAGTTAGGCAAAAATGAAAGTGTGCCACTAAAAGGTATTGGCCTGCTGGGCAAAAGACTATAATTCTGTTCTCGCAACATGTTCAAAGAGGTATTGCAACCTGAGGAAAACAAAAAGATAGGATGAGATTAAAAAAAACAACAAAAAAAACGACTAGAGTGAACATGGAAAAGATGTAACGAAATTCTTCAGACATTTTTTAAAAGATGAACTCCAGGCAAACAACTAAACACTCTGCTGAAATAAATACTCTGCTGAAATAACCTGCCAAAGGAGTTGTATTTCAGTGCAGCCAGTTTTGTGAGTAAGGCACCTGTGCTAAGCAGCACAACCTGACCTCTGACATCCACTACAGCAGCATAGTCACATAAAGGTGATGAGGTCATCACTCTGCAGTATCTCCCTGTCAACATGTCTACTGTCAGCACACAGCCTAATCAGAGATAGATAGATAGAGATATATATATATATATATATATATATATATATATATATATATATATATATATATATTCTCATTCTCTCTCTCTCTGACAATTGTCAGTTTGGGATTTGCTTGAGTTGCATTCACATTGGCTAGCATGGAAGAGTAAAAGCAAACTAATAGGCCCCGATCACACAGTACCATATCCGATCCAGTCAGCATGGGATCAGCTCACAAATCCCCTGCCGATCGGAGCAGAGCGGGTGGATGACACATCCATGTCCACTCAGTTTCTGCAGAGAGGACACGGACAGAGGCAGACCTTTTACTACAAAACATTGGTTTTCTGGCAGCTTCTCTCTGATCCAGGTAAACTACTGGTTTCTAAACTCCAAGTGGTAAGAAAATCTCACGCATTTCAATGTCAGCGACGCCTTCATTGCAGCATGCACAGCTCAGTGAATATTATAAAGAAACTCTCTAGAAGGCAGGTAAAAAAGAAAAAAAAAATCTCACTTTCAATTAAATATTTCCTTGAAAAAGAAAAGAGTATCAACTGCTGACCTCCTACTGAAAATGATGTTGGCTATGGTGACCCACTGGGGGTTGATTACTAAAACTGAATGTGCAAAATCTGCTGCAGCTCTGAATAGAAACCAATCAGCTTCCAGGTTTTTTTGCCAAAGCATCATTGAACAAGCTGAGGTTACAAGCGGATTCAGTACATCTACAACACTGAGTCACTGACTCTAAACAAGTACATAGAAGAAGAAAGTCAGACATCCTCATCACATGCTTCTTCCAGCTCAGCTACTCAATTTACTGAAGTAAAAGTGGCAGAATGGCAGCCATGCAACTATCATTTTCCAAAGGAGATGTCAGTAATGGCAACCTCTGTGTTTATGGCATGACAGGTCTTCTTTATAATGCCTTGTTATATTCATTATTCCAGGAGTTAACAACCTCATGAAATGACAGCATTAAATACAAAGCAACAGGTTACGTGTAAAATATAGCTTGTAAACGCCAAACAGTTTATTTGAGCTTTTTACTTATAGCCTATTACATTCCACACCTTACTACCCACAGGGTGTACCATAGGCACTCCTATAATCTGGGCAAAATGTTGAACTTTTTGTCTAGATTATAAGAGTCTTCCGTTCAAATCCAAATCATGACACTATCCGCAGCGAGTTTGCATGTTCTCCCTATGTCTGCGTGGGTTTCCTCCAGGTACCCCAGTTTCCGCCCTCACTCCAAAGACATGCTGGTAGGTTAATTGGCTCCGGTCTAATTTGGCCCGATTATGGATGGATGTGAGCATAAGCTGTTGGCACTATATAAATACCCGCAATAAAAAAATAATAAATAAAACTGCTACCTCCATTGCAATTTTTTTTTTATGAGCTCTTACCTTTTTATGTGGGTAATCCTCAAAAAGCATACTTACATGCTTAGCGAATCCAGCGTTATTCTGTTGTAATCTGTCCCTCTGCTGCTGTGCCTCTAGTCTGCCATCTTACTTTAAGTCATCAGGAGCTGGCAGCCTCTTCCTGGTCCTTGCAGCCAGCCACCTGATCATTCAGCGCCAGATCATGCACATGCATAGACAGAAATCTGGGACCATGTGTTTCACAATGTATTGTCATAGTGTCAGGAAATCTCCACCCACGGCCTTCTGTACAACATATCACAAAACCCAAAAGACTACAAGGCCACAGATGCCGAAGTCTTGTGAGATCTTATGACACTATGACAACATATGATATGAAAACCATGGTTCCAGATTTTGTGCATGCGCAGGCAGAGATCTGGCTTCACCATTAGATGTAGCTATAGTGTCAGGAGGTACCGCAAGTTTTTGGCCCTTCAGCTTTCTGGGTTGCATAACACAGAAGGCTACCTATGAGGCTAAAGCAGAGAAAATCTGTCTTTTTTGCAAAGAAGAAAGTGAAGAACAGGGCTTTAAAAAGGTATTTCCAAAAAAATATGTAACTGTTAAAGGGGTAAAGAGTAATATGCAGTGTGAAAAATAAGGTGGAAATGGTGCTTTAAGACCTCCTTCACATGGGTATCTGCATACAATGGGTACCAGCAGCAAGAATTAGTGGATTCTTACCCCTAGTTCACATATATGCGGCTGTGCGGGCCACATTTTGCGTGGTCACGAGAGCCATTTTAATGGACTCCCATGACCGTGACACGCAGGGAAGAAGTCCCTGCACTTCTTTGGAAAACGCAGCCTGTACGGGAACCACCCAGTACGGTTGCATTTTCCAGTGTGGGCGGTGTGCCATTAGAACTAGTGGCACCCACCCACGGGTCCAGTCCTCTGTGCAGGTGGGGCGGGTGCACGGATTTTGTGTGGATTCGCAGCGGCACACCCACACAGATGTAAACCTAGCCTTAGGCCCCATTCACACTTGAGCGATTTGTAGCTCGGAGCTCCAGAACATTTGAGGAGAAAAAAAATACATTCTCAATGGAGACCACTGATCTCTCAGTTGATCTTCAGTAAGCAGAGATCTGGTGACTGTCAGTCACTGTCTCTGTTCTACCCCTCCAGTGCTCACTGGAGAGCTGGGCTGTGGAGGGGCAGGAGAGGATGAGCCAGGTGATGGTCAGGCATCTGGGTGGATCCTGACATTAAAATCAGGACCCCTCCAGAGCCTAGACCTGCTGAGTGACTTCAGCCGACAGCGGACTTTAGCCCTCTGTCAGATGAATATGGGTCACAGAGGTGCAGAATGACATGCACCCCTGTGCTCTATAGAAGAAGTTAGTAATATTTAAAGGAGAAGTAGGGCCAAAGCTCTTTTGGCCCTACTTCACCTTTAAATATTACTAACTTGATTAGTTTTATTACATAGATGGCATTGATATAGGCAAGTTTATCAAGCTTGGGGGGTATACCTTAAGGAGCCTGCCAGCGTTGACAGGTTGTATATAATCTAGGCTCATACTGCAACACACCTCATTTATTTCTACAATAACTCACTTGTCAAACATATTTTTAAGGTAGTTAGGATGAAGCAGGGGCGGACTGACCATTTGGAAACTCGGGCACTGCCCGAGGGCCCGGGGTCAGTAGGGGGCCCCATGAGATGCCCCTGGTACCTTTTTCATAGGCTTTTTTGAGTTTGGGCAAGGACACAGGGGCCCCATGATCCCCTATTGCCCGGGGCCCCATGAGTTGTCAGTCCGCCCCTGGGATGAAGCCATGCCAGGTAGCAGTGTATTAATGTGTGGTTTTAATCACCTGTCTTTGTACTGCTCTACTACAAATAAAACATGTATGCAGCACAGACTGGCAGCGGTGTGTTATTGTTGAAACATTTATAGGTGCAGTGCCATGGCTGGCAGATCCTGGCACAGGAGGCACAGCAATGACAGGTGTAACCCAGTAAACAATATACAGGTAATAGAAGGCATGCTGTCATGTCTGATCACAGCTCCTTCCAGGGTCATCTAGACAGATCCATAGTGCAGGGTGACAGTATGGCGACCCTGTCACTGGATCTCATGGACTACAAACCCAGGGCCCACTCACCTCCTCCAGGAACTTGGTGACATCGAACACTTTGTGGTGGATGATGATCCAGGTGCTCTTGCTATGATTATGTTTCTGTATCTCTTCCAGGGTGTAGTACTGGACTTTCTGCTCCTTGTCAGCCATGATGGTTCTGAGATATCAGCTCACAGCACTGCTGCTGATTCCTCCAGCGCTCTGCTCTGCACGCTCCTTCCTGCCAGCACTGGAGGTATATGAGAGCCGGCATCCCCGCATCCCTGTAGACGTGCCGCCTCCTCGCCCCTCCCCGGAGTCACTGCATGCTGCTGACGTCTGCTTTGCTGAGCGATTGTCATTGTCAGTGGTCAGGAGCCACACTTTCACTAGAGCACAAGTCAAGGAAATCCTCTTATATGTAAACCCCAAATCCGGACACATTTATTATTTTTTTAAGCTTTTGGCTAGACTCGAATAAAGTAAATGCTTCTGTCTGGTTTTAATTGCTGTATGTGACTCTGGGAGATTTCACCTCACTACCTGTCCATCTGCACACTGGCGGTATTAGAACCTTCAGGGCCCCACTGCAAGAAATCATGATGGGGCCCCCTGACCCCACCGGGGCCCTTCCCTCTGAGCCCAGTGGCGGGACACCATGGCCCGGTCACAAATGCGACCTTTGTGACCCTTAAGCTTAGGTGAGATGTCAGGAGTCTGAAAACGAAGGAAGGAGAGACCAGAGAAAGGAAGGAAGGAAAGAAAGAAAGGAAAAAGAAAGAAAACAAGGAAAGGAAGGAAAGAAAAGAAAGAAACAGGAAGAAAGAAAAAAATGGAAGGAAATAAAGAAAATAAAAGAAGGGATGGAAGGAAAGAAAAAAAAAGGAAAGGAAGGAAGGAAAGAAGGAGGAAGGAAGGAAGGAAAAAAAAGGAAGGAAGTAAATAAAAGAAGGAAATAAAGAAGGGAAGGAATGATGGAAAGAAAAAGAAAACAAGGAAAGGAAGGAAAGATAAGAAAGAAAGAGGAAGGAAGAAAGAAAAAATAGAAAGGAAAAAAAGAAGGAAATAAAGAAAAGAAGGGAAGGAAGGATGGAAGGAAAGAAAAAGGAAAGGAAGGAGGGAAAGAAAAGAAACAGGAAGGAAGAAAAATTGGAAGGAAAGAGAAGGAAGAAAGGAAATACAGAAAATAAAAGAAGGGAAGGAAGGATGGAAGGAAAGAAAAAGGAAAGAAAGGAAGGAAAGAAAGAAAAGAAGGAATTAAAGAAAAGAAGGGAAGAAATGATGGAAGGAAAGAAAAAGAAAACAAGGAAAGGAAGGAAGGAAAGAAAAGAAGGAAACAGGAAGGAAGGAAGAAACAAATGGAAGGAAAGAGAAGGAAGGAAATAAAGAAAATAAAAGAAGGGAAGGAAGAATGGAAGGGAAGAAAAGAAAGAAAGAGGGAGGAAGGAAGGAAAAAAAATGAAGGAAAGAAAGAAAAGAAGGGAAGGAATAATGGAAGGAAAGAAAAAGAAAACAAGGAAAGGAAGGAAGGAAGGAAAAAGAAAGAGGAAAGAAGGAAGAAAAAAAAAGGAAAGAAAGAAAAGAAGGAAATAAAGAAACAAAGGGAAGGAAGGATGGAAGGAAAGAAAAAGAAAAGAAGGAAAGAGAGGAAGGAAGGAAAGAAAGAAAGAAAGAAAGAAAGAAAGAAAGAAAGAAAAAAGAAGGCAATACAGAAAAGAAGGGAAGGAAGGATGGAAGGATAGAAAAAGGAAAAAGGGAGGAAAGGAAAGGAAAGAAAAGAGAAAAGAAAGAAAGAGGAAGGATGGAAGGAACTAAAGAAAAAGAAAAGAAGGAAATAAAGGGAAGAAGGTTCTTCCAGGAGAGGATCTAGCTTTCTTTAAATACTGGGGGGGGCTCTCTCGAAACTCAAAGTTTTCATTTTATGTCTGGTACTCATTTAAGGTCCTTAATCTCCGCACAGAATGGGAAACATCGCCCAGGGATAGTTGGAAACATAGACAGCTTCACACATGCTTTGATACCATACCCTTGGATGTGAGATCTTGTATCTCCTTATCTAACTTCGAGTCTATGTGTTTAGATAGGGCAGGTGCTACCCATCTTCTCTCCAAATTATACAAACTACTATTGGAGAAATCGACTACCATGACTCCTTACTACATCCAGGATTGGGAGAAGGAACTGAGCAAAGACCTGTTGGACTGTAGTAAAGATAAAATAACATCCTTAGCTCATACTTCATTGGTTAACACAAAAGCCCAGGAATCTTCCTACAAATTTCTATCCAGATGGTATAAGGTACCTGACAGGCTATCCCGCATTTTCCTGAAAGTATCCAGGCTTTGCTGGAGAGGGTGCGGGCAGGGGGGCACTTACCTATACCTGTGGTGGGATTATCCAGCCATCTGCCCCTTCTAGTTTGCTATTTTAAATATCACTCATGAGATTACACAATCTCAACTGGCAGACTATCCCTTACCCAGGGGCGGACTGACCATTTGGAAACTCGGGCACTGTCCGAGGGCCCGGGGTCAGTAGGGGGCCCCATGAGATGCCCCTGGTACCTTTTTCATAGGCTTTTTTGAGTTTGGGCAAGGACACGGGCCCCATGATACCCTATTTCCTGGTGGCCCCATGAAATGTCAGTCTGCCCCTGCCCTTACCTATTCTATTTCTTGACACAGAACAATCGGTTCAGTCGTACAAACGCTCCTTGATGCCTGATCTCCTCAACACTGCTAAATGTCTTATCCCAATTCACTGGAAATCTCCTGTGATACCCCCAGTCAAGGAATGGCTGCAGAAGGTACAGGATATTATGGAGGTGGAAGAGTAGAGACATCAATGTGCACATACTTATGATAAATTCTGTAGGTGTTGGGCCCCATGGCTTGTGTTTCTTACTTCTGACATGTATAGACAATTAATGTTGTAATTGTTGTATTTCATTTTGAAAGACATGTTTCTGTTATCGATATCCTTAAACGACTTTTTGACCAGGACAGATTATATATTTTATGTGTTTTCTATGGCTATCTTTTCATCTGTTTGCCCCTCTCTTGGTGCACCCCCCCCCCCCTTTTTTTCTTTTTTCTTTTTTTTCCACATTTCTGTTTGGTTTTTATAAGATTTCAGGTGGGGCACTCAACAATGTTTATTACTTACTAGCTAGGCATTTATTTGACTCCTGCAACATGTAACAATGTAATGATATTTCTTTGGTGACCGTTTCAGTCTTCTCTTTGGAATGTATATACTGATTATTTTCTATATTGACTTATGTATAAATAAAGATTTAAGATAAAAAAAAGAAAGGGAGGAAGGAGGAAAGGAAGGAAAGAAGGAATTCAGGCATACAGGGGGCCACATGGGCTCCTTTAGCTTGGGGCCCCTGTAGCTATGTCCCTGCTCTGACAATAAATGAAGGGCAATCACTGTGACACAGTTAGACACTTTAGTGGGACTGGTGTGGTGTCAAGCGCCGCTGCCTGTGACCTGCCAGGCCCCATTCACATCTAGCAATTAGGAATCGTGGACAGAATCAGCGCAATTCTGCCCACCTTTCCAAAGTGCACTGAAATAGCATCAAAACGCCAACAAGTGTTTGGGTGCCATTTAGCACTGCTCTACTTTGCCACTTGCCCTCCAGAGGATTTACCCCCCTCTTCCTGACCAGGCCAATTTTTGCAATACGGCACTGTGTTACTTTAACTGACAATTGCGCGGTCATGCAACACTATACATAAATATAATTTATGACTTTTTTTCCCACAAATAGAGCTTTCTTTCAGTGGTATTTCATCACCTGTGCTGTTTTTATTTTTTTTGCAGTATAAACAAAAAAAAGACCATTTTGAAAAAATATATTTTTGACTTTTTGCTATATCCAGTAAAAAAATGTCTTCATAAATTTAGGCCAAAATGTATTCTGCAACATGTCTTTGCTTAAAAAATCCCAATACATGTAAATAATTGGTTTACGTGAAAGCTATAGCTTGTCCAGTATATATACTGGAATTAAAAAAAAAATGTTATACTAATAATGACAGCAATCAGCGAATTATAGCAGGACTGCGGGACTGCGACGGGCATTCTGACACTGGGTGGGAACTGACTAATTGCCACTGACATCTTAATGACCCTAATACAGTGATCAGTGCTAATAAAAAGTGCTGACACTATACTAATGACACTGGGCAGGAAGGGGTTAACATCTGGGGTGATCAAGGGGTTACAAATGTGATGTTTTACATCATGTGCTATGTGTGTTTTACTAATGAGACATGCTGCTGTGTATTTCACTGCTGTGCAGAGAAATACACAGCAGCATGTCCTTGTTGGCAGGAGAGAGACCTGTGTTGTTTGCACACAGGTCTCTCCTCTGTCATTTCCACACAGCAAGTGAGGGGAATCTCTTGCTAGGACCCGGTGACTGACATCCGTAGCCACCAAGGGGGGTGCAGGTAGAGCTGCACTCACCCCCTACTTGGGATTTTGTGCAGCCCTGCCTCCCTGTAGCAGTGGTTCTACTATAGGGCAGCGGGAAAGCAGTTAACTGGTAATTGTGCGGTCAAAATAAATGTTTAACTTTTTTTCACACAAATAGAACTTTCTTTTTGTGGAACTTTTTTGCAATATATACAAAAAAAGACCGAAAATTATATAAAAAAAACAAAACAATATTTTTTACTTTCTACTACCAAATATATCCAATAAAAAATGTAAAAAATCTAATTTCTTCATAAAATTTGGCCAAAATGTATTCTGCTACGTCTTTGATAAAAAATAAAAAATAATCCTAATAAGTGCATATTAATTGCTTTGTGTGAAAGTTGTAGTGCCTACGAACTACGGGATATTTTATTTTATTATTTTTTTTCAATACTACTAATGGTGATCATTGACTTATAATGAGATTGCGATAGTGCAGTGGGCAATCCGACAATAACTGACGCTGGGGGGATTTTATTAACTGCCACTGACATCACCAGTGACACTAATACAGTGATCAGTGATAATGTACACTGCCACTGTACTAATAACACTGGCTGGGAAGGGGTTAACAACTAGGGTGATCAAGGAGTAAATGCGTGCCTAACCATGTTTACAATGTGTAAAGTGTGATGCTTTTTACTAATGATGTCTTAGTTTCTCATCGCTGCTTTGCAGAGATGAGAAACAGAGAAATCGTTCCCTCTGCACAGAACTCTGTGTTGATTGACAACACAGAGCTGTGGGCTGTGATTGTACACAGCACATCAGCAGGCCCCGCCCATGAGACATTGGCCAGGACTTGCTGACAGGTGTACAATCACAGCATGTGCCGTTGGGGGGGTTGTGTGCAGGCACCTAGAAGCAGGCACGTATGGGTACTTCACTTTGCCTGTGGGGGCCGCCTGTCCACAGTAGATTGTGGTCCACAAGTGGTTAATGGTACCCCAAATGTGGTGTGATTTTGCAGCAATTTATTCAATTGCTGTTGGCGCCACTCAAAGTAGAGATGAAAGCATATCTCTGAGTCTCAGAACTTGAGGTGCAGGCTTATCCTAATACCAGTCCAGAGGGCTAATAAATGTAAGGAGGAAAGGATTGCCACTACCCTCGATCAATAATAAAATAAAACTCATGCACCGCTAAAAGTATGGTAAAACACATAAAATTGTAAATTATAAATTATATGATACCAATATAACAAAATTGAAAAATATGAAAGTGACCAAGTTCAATGACCTTATCTGTTATAGTGACATAAATAGATAATAATATAAGATGACAAGCTATAATATTCGCAAAGGTTTAAAAATATGAAAGTGACCAAGTTCAATGACCTTATCTATTATAGTGACATAAATAGATGACAAGATATAATATCCGCAAAAGTTTAAGGTGCCAGAAATCAATACATGCACTATGGCGTATGGTGAAGTGCAAATGTACGCACTATAAACATATGGTGAAGTATAGATGTGATAAGAACGTCCCCAATTGGTGTTTCCAGGTGCATATGTGGTTAAGGCGGCCATAGATTTCTGATTTTCTTGCCGAATTATCGGCCGATAAAAACATCGGCCGATATTCGTACTGTTAGTGGAGAAAAATGTGGGCCGTTTTTCTTAATTTTAAGAGATTTTGAAAATTGTCCAAGCTGGAAAATCCTGGGACGATTTGTTAGATTGGCCGATTTTCGCGGTAATTTACGATCAAATTGGCTGTTCTTCTGGCCAATTTGACAATAAATTGACTATGAAGAAGAAATAGAAGAAATAGATTTTGCAGGAGAAGAAAAAATAGAATATCAAGAAGAAGAATAGAAGAAAAGAGGAGAAGATGAAATAGATTTTGCAGAAGAAGACTGAGAAGAAAAAAAGTTGCAACATTGTATCTATTTGTATGCATTTCGGATACAGATGTTTCTATTCAAGTACAAATAGATACAATGTTGTTTCTCTTCTTCATCTTCTGCATAATCTATTTCTTCTGTCAAATATAATAGCAGGTCTCTATGCAGGGACACCTAAATTATATAAAATGATGGCTGTAGACGGGACTAAAACACGCCGACTTTTTTTTTTTTTAATTAGTGTGAACGACCGATTTACGACTTTTGAAAAAAAAAAAAAACGTCCGATTGTCCCCACGTCTATGGCCTGCTTTAGTGATTAATGTAGATTAGTGCAGATCCGTGATGGTGAAAGATAAAATAAATGGCCGTAGATTGCACTCACCAGAGAGCGCAAATGAATGCGCATTTGAGTATTAAGGACCAACTCCTGGTCATCAGCATCAGGTTACTTAAAACATCAGGTCATCTGGTGGGCATCAGGGGGCAGGCAGCACACCATCAGGTAATATTCAGCACTGAGGATGGATTAGCCACCAGGGGAATTACACTAGTAACTTCAGTCAGGTCACAATGGGTATCCTTGTGGAAAAGACTCACCAGAAGTGAGCCAAAACAAAAAGACTTCCCATAGTGTAGTAACTTTTAATTTATTCAAGGTAAAAATGAAAAGATGAAATAAACTCACAATGGATAAATGATGTCCAAATAGTAACAATCTGGTAGTCTGGTGTCCATAAGAAAGTGTACCAAACATACTGTGTCAGTGAGGCAGGCTTCCTGACATGTTTCGTGCACAAGCACTTTTTCAAACGCACTACCCCCGATCAGCCCAGGTGAATAAACGATAAAGAGCGGCCTCAACCTACATATGTCCACCAAACCACACACCCTGATGCGATTCGTCCCGCCCACTGGACATTTGTTGCACAACAAAACATGCGTGAAAAAAGGCGCCTGGTTCAGGGCCAGAATTTGGTTCTTGAGCTTCTTTGCTGCAACAAATATACCTAGGGCAGCCCATTCAAGTGAATAGGCTGCCCTACAGTATGTGTGGCACACAGAAAATCATGCGACATGTAAATCATGATAAAAAACAAATCGCAAGCAGGAATGCACATTCCCAGTATGCGAGATGTGAACGGGGCCTCAAAGTCAATGGCAGGTTGTGGCTGGATGGGTTGAACATTGTAACAAGTGAACTTCTAGGTGTTCATCTCTGAATGTATAGAGCCCTAAACACGGGTACTATTCAGTACAATGTTCAGCCTCAGCAGGGCCTAAGGCCTCATTCACACAGATGTGCAGGCATGGAAAGCAGCAGGAGACAACATATTGCTGCAGCTGGGCTAACAGATGGTTTCAAATCGCTTCAACCACAGAGCAAAAACAGGCTTCTAGGCAGGTGCAGTTAGCTAGTTTGCCACTAGGTGGCTCTGTTCCAAAATAGTGTGGTAATGGGGAATTATGTAAGTGGGTTTTAAGTCCCCTTTATGACAAAGCCTTCTTGTAGTAATGTAGTGGGTGGAGCTAGTGCCTACAGAAGTGTAAGGATAGGAGGATCCTTGTGAGTCATGTGGATGTAGTCTGCTACTGCAAGAGCCCTTCAAGGGGCTGAAGCATCGGGTGAGGTAGTTCAACACCCAGAAGAACCAACTATAGTTGTCCTGAATCTTGTTATGGTCTTATGTGGGCTGTGAGTGGGATGTAAAAGACCATTTAGGCCAGCTAAGTGTTCTCAGATGTGAGTACTAATACACCAGAGAGTAATATCTGGGAGAGTACCTGGCTGGGAAGAACTACAGAGTGGGATATAGAGAGAGACTGGTGTAACACTACCCACTTGAGAGCTGCTGGTTTTGGGTCCTCCTTATTTCCTGCACAATCAGGCAACAGACATTTTCCAACTTCCATTTAGAATCAGTAACCAGACCATGGGCTTGTTTTTGATGTTTTATTTAGGGGTAAACAACTTGGAAATGGTCTAGGGGTATATGAGATGCCAAACTTGACTTGAAACAATAACTCTGAGGACAAACTTCCTAAATTCTGGATCCTGGACTTTCTACTCCCTTCAGAGTCTCTTAATGAATCAGAAACACAGTCTCTGTAAGGGGTATTTGGTCCCCTCTAAGTACAATTCGTCAGACCCTAGATAGAGTGGAGCTCCCTCTGTCAGCTTCCTTCTCCCATCCTTCTGAACTCCAGCCTTGAGGCAGAACCCCCCCCCCCTTCTCCAAGGTCACCTTCCAGGCTACACAGCAGCACACGTCAGCATTCCTTCCACCCAACTCCTCTGCTGGTCAGGCTTTCTCATATATTTGGCCATGTCTGCCACACTGCCAGGCCTCTTTCCTGGGACTGGTCAGACTTCCATGAATATGCAGATTAGGACTTTCTGGCCTCCACCCACTAGCTTCCAGAAACTTCTCCAAGCTTCTAGAACTGGGGGGGGGGGGAACTAGAGCCCTCTAGCCTGACCTTACACTGAACCCACCCAGGCTTCTAACAAGCCTCTAAGCACACTTCCAACCTTGTACACAAGAGGACACAACACTGGTATACTATAGAAAAGCACCTTGTTAATGTCGCTGCTCTGGTTCTAGTATGCAGTGAGGTTGGCCCCAACACTGTGGTGCTCCCAAAGAGGGGTGAGGGGAGGATTGTGTGCCTGATAGACTGCTGCAGAAGGTTTGCACTTGTGTATGGCAATGTGTGCTGAAGAATTCAGTTAGTATGTCAAAGTGATGTTACATGTCACTGCTGTTTTTGAAGAGTATAATTAAAGTGCAGAAAATATCAGTGGAAAATCCTTTCTTCATGAATATAAAGGCTCATGGTTGGGGATGTCATGGACAGGCCTATAGCCAAGAGTTGGGCACAATATGCAGAAGACTTCTTTCTACCAGCAGTAGGTTCTGTGCCAAAAGAAGCGGGGCAGGGGCTGTAGTGAGTTGGCTCCAGCACACAGCCAATCTGAGTTCCCCTTACAGGCTGACAGGAGCTGCATATTGAACATTTATCTGCATACTGAACAGTTACATGCAATTGGGGACAGATGTCCGTCCCTAAACACACACAGATGTGTCCACGGAAAGGCATCTATCCTCAATCACAGGTAACCCCTGTATGTGGGCAGCACAGTGGCTAAATGGTTAGCACTTCCACCTGGCAGTATTAGGGTCATTAGCTTGAATCCCAACCACAGCACCACCTGCCTGGAGTTTGCATGTGTTCGCTGTGCCTGCGTGGGTTTCCTCCAGGTACCTTGGTTTCCTCCCACATTCCAAAGACGCATAAGTGTACACTATTTGTTGTCCGTAGTAAAGCCAAGAAGCAATAGTGTGCTGACACTAACAGTGGCCTTATGCACTTACATTTTTTTTATCCGATCAATGTGCAATTCAAATCTGCAAGAAACTGAATAGCCATAACATCTTTTGTGTTAGTTTTAGATTTAATTTTGATCAGTTTTGAACAAACTGAGTTAATCAGCCACGGTGGAATATTATTGATCATTTTGCATCAATCGGCAGCACTGAGATATTTTGTTTCAAATGATCAGATTATAAGATTACATGGTGGAAACAGGGATGTGATCAATACTTTATGATCATAAATTACGATCGTAGCTTAACTATGGAATGAAACCTATTTTATATATATATATATATATATATATACAGTATATACTGTGGGAACTCGCTTCAACTGGTAGAGCTTTTCTTGTTTAAGCACACAGCAACTCGCTTCTTTAAGGGCTTTTTTGCCCACTTTTATTTAAAGAAAGTTCAAATAACACAAATGCTTCCCACGCAGGGGTATCCACCATTAAGAAATACCAACAAAGATTCAGCCTCCTGGCTTGTACACAGTTCACTGTCTCCTGCAGACTCTTCAAAAATTATGGCCACTAGCACACAGCTAGTCTGGCTTTCACCTGACTCCAAAGCACAGACCTCCTGTCTGCCGGGGTGGAGCCCTCCTGACTCCGTTTGCCGGGGTGGAGCCCAGAACCATGGTTAGGCCTCTACAAAAAGCCCTGCACACACCTGTGCAATCAGTGTGCTGGGGGTTCTCAAAACACGGACCCCGGATTGGAGATTTCATCCCTCCCAGATCTCTTTGAAATCTCCTGGCTCCAGATCCCAAAACAGACTTAATGAATAAATGAGGAAACCGAAAAGCCAGTTTCCTCTGCAATACAT
This sequence comes from Staurois parvus, assembly GCF_062004578.1. Classification (NCBI taxonomy): domain Eukaryota; kingdom Metazoa; phylum Chordata; class Amphibia; order Anura; family Ranidae; genus Staurois; species Staurois parvus. The sequence goes on along the minus strand of NW_028318083.1, from coordinate 34,663,048 downwards.
CAACTTTCTGGAGCCCCTCAACCTGCCTGGTTGAGAATCCAGGGTTTTCAGCTTGATTTTGACCGTGGCAGGACACCGCACTGCCACAATACACACATATATATAAAATTAAACAACTTAAATAGAGGTGTTTTTGCATTGAAGTCAACAGGACGGGATTTTGCATTGGAGTGATTAGGACACGATTTTGCATTGAAGTCAGTTGGCTGCGATTTTGCATTGAAGTCAATAGGATGAAATTTTGCACTAAAGTCAATGGGACACGATTTTGCAATGAAGTCAATGGGACACAATTTTGCATTGAAGTCAGTTATCATTATCGGCACCTTTTTCTTTTTTTTTCTATTTACAAAACGCTGATAACCCTATTTTTTGTCGATAATATTCAGCTGCCAATATATTGGTGCTTCAATAGTGTATAGCCAACATGAGGGCTCTTTCACACTGGTGGCCCTCCTTACTGCTCTCTGAACAGCAGTCTACAGTGGATCTCTTTTCAGAAGGTGATAGAGCAGAGTTACTGACAAGCATTCAGGGAGCGATCCTGCAGCCTCCTGAATGCATGTTTTTTTTTATTTTTTTTTGTAATTCCAAGGGGGATTTTGTTTTAAAATACCATGCTGCAGCCACAAGTCAAGCATTTTGCTCATGGTTGCGATGTGTTCCTAGTGATCTCAATAGGCAAATTTGACAGGCAACACTGTGTCTGCAAACTAAGTTGGCCATGATGCATAGCATAATGACCACTGCATGTGTACCACCCTGCTCAGCTGCAATGTTAGTATTTAGGTGTACGGTTGGGGGGGCAGTAAGAATGCAGGTCAACTGTCTGTTTTTACCACGTGTGAAATGGTTTTTATCCTACTTGACCCTGACACTCATGCTGACACTAACCAAAATCAAGTCCAGATCAAGCTATTTTATCTTTATTGATTTATGGGGGTTTTTTTTAACACAGACAGAGATGTGAAGGAATAGAACCCTGTCAGGTTTGTACTACTGTCTGTGTCCAGGAGAAACTCTCTTTTGTGTTTCCACCAGAACAGGAATAGAGGGGGAAATTTTCCAATGGGAACTGTTGAAGTGGCAACTCTCTCAGGCCTTGTTCACTCTTGCAGCAATGTTTACTGCCCTTCTGAAAAATGATCCCTGATGGATTGCTTTTCAGAGGTAGTTGAGTGGCAGTTTGCAGGCATCCAGAAGTTGATACTGCTAATACTGTCTTTTTTTTTCTCTGACTACAAGGGGGATTTTTCATTGCAATACAGGGCTGTAGTCATTTGGGCACTTTTGGCAAGGGATACCGTTTGCCAAATAGAACATGCTGAGTAAAATTTTCTGCGCCACAAAGCAAAGCAAACCTTGGAAATGTGTGTGGACTTAAGCATCCTCTATGTCATATTCTACATAGGTGGTTGGGAGGGGTAGGTAACAATGTGGATCAACGACCTGTTTTTCCACCCCTTTGCCACCTATTTGAACTTAGCCTAAGAAGGTTTTTTCCTCACTTTGTTTTTACATAGTTACATAGTTAGTCTGGCTGAAAAAAGACAAAAGTCCATCCAATTCAACCATAAAAAAAAAAGTTATAGTCCTATACCCACAGTTAATCCAGAATAAGCAAAGCATGATCCAATTTGCTCCTGCAGGGGACAAACTCCTTCCTGATCCCCCAAGAAGCAATCAGATATTCCCTGGATCAACTTTACCTATAAATGTTAGTATCCAGTTATATTCTGTGCATCCAGGAAAGAATCCAGGCCTTTTTTAAAGCAATCCACTGAGCTGGCTATTCTACATTTTCACAGCTCTCACTGTGAAGAAACCTTTCCGTGTTTGGAGATTACAATTAATTTCCTCCAGCCGTAAAGAGTGCCCCCTTGTCCTCTGTGATGACCTCAGGGTGAATAGCTCTACACCGAGTTCACTATATGAACCACTGATGTATTTATACATGTTGATCATATCCCCCCTTAATCTCCTCTTCTCAAGAGAGAATAAATTCAGTTCCTCTAATCTTTCCTCATAGTGAGCTATTCCATGCCTCTTATCAGTTTGGTTGCCCTTCTCTGTACTTTCTCCAGTTCCTCAATGTTCTTTTTGTGAATTGGTGCCCAAAACTGAACTGCATATTCCAGATGAGGTATAACTAATGATTTGTACAGGGGTAATATGATATCTCTCTCTCTGGAGTCTATACCTCTTCTAATACAAGGGAGGATTTTGCTCGCTTTAGAAACTGCAGCTTGCAATTCCATGCCGTTATTAAGCTTGTGATCTACCAGAACCCCCTTCTCCACCATTGATTCACCCAGTTGTACTCCCCCTAGTATGTATGATGCATGCATATTCTTAGCCTCCAAGTGCATAACCTTACATTTATCAACATTAAACCTCATTTGCCACATAGTTGCCCAATTAAACAGTGCATTGAGGTCAGCTTGTAAATTGAAGACATCCTGTAAGGACGTTATTCCACTGCACAGCTTGGTGTCATCTGCAAAGACTGAAATGGGATTTATAATCCCAGACCCTATATAGTTTATATATATATATATATATATATATATATAAAAAAGCAAGGGTCCCAACACTGAACCTTGGGGTACACCACTGACAACCCTAGACCATTCACAGTATGAATCATTAACCACTACTCTCTGAATACAATCTTTTAGCCAGTTTTCTATGCATTTACATACAGATTTTTCCAACCCTGTAGACTTTATCTTACACATTAGCCGTGTGTGGGGAACTGTGTCAAACGCTTTTGCAAAATCCAAGTATACCACATCCACCGCCACCCTTCTTTCCAAGGTTTTGCTCACTCCTCATACAAAGAAATTAGATTTGTTTGACAACTTCTGTCTTTCATGAATCCATGCTGCCTTCTGCTTAAAATATTTTTTTTCCAGCAAGAACTCATCTATGTGGTCTTTTATTAAACTTTCCAGTATTTTCCCAGCTATAGAAGTTAAACTAACAGGTCTATAATTACTTGGTAAAGATTTTGACGCCTTTTTAAATATAGGCACCACATTGGCCTTATGCCAATCCAGTGGTACTATGCCAGTCATTAAAGAGTCCCTAAAAATTAGAAATAATGGCTTTGAAATGACAGAGCTCAATTCTTTAAAGCGGTGTTCCACCCAAAAGGGGAAGGATTGGCACCTTTGGGGAGTGGGGGGGAGGGGGAATGGGTACTCGAATTTGACCCACTCCCACTTCCTCTGCGATCGCCTAGGAGATCGGAAGCGGAAGTTGTCCTCCCACCCTCCCTCCACAAACTCTTGCGGGACACATGACAGGTCTCAGAAGACAATGGGGCCATTCAGCAAGCGCAGCGCTATTCGTGCATGCGCAGTGGGCACCCGGCTGTGAAGCCGCAAGCTGTCACAGATGGGTGCCCACACTGAAGATGCCGGCCTCCTGGAATACAGGACGGCCGTTGAAACGGGCAATGTGGGATCGTGAGACAGGTGAGTGTCTGTTTTTTAAAAGTCAGCAGCTACAGTTTTTGTAGCTGCTGACTTTTATTTTTTTACAGAATGAGTGGAACTCTGCTTTAAGGACCCGTGGGTGTATGTCATCTGGTCCAGGTGCTTTATTCACCTTAGTACTGTCTAAATATTTTTGGATCATATCAATTGTGAGCCAATGTGGGTCATCTGGAGCAGTGTCAATACCATGCCCATGGAAAAGAGTTCCCCCATACTCCCTTGTATATACAGAGCTGAAGAAGGCATTTAATAAATTTGCTTTCTCTTTGTCGCCAGTCACCCACTCTAGATTGTTTTATAAAGGGCCTACATGCTTGAACCGGACCTTTTTACTATTAATATATTTGAAGAATTTTTGGGTTTGGTCCTGCTATCTTTTGCAATCTGTCGTTCGTTTTAAATTTTTGCGGCCTTTATTTCTTTTTGCATATTCTGTTATATTCTTTGTAATGTTTAAATGATGATAGCATTCCTTCATTTTTATATTTAATAAAAGCTCTTTTCTTATTTTATAGCTTTGTTCACTTTGGCCATAAGCCACATAGGTTTGATTTTTAGCCTTTTAAACGTGTTGCCCATGGGAATATATTTTGCAGTGTGTTCACATACAGTCTTTTTGAAGAACTCTCATTTCTGTGTTGTGTTCATTGATGCCAATATTCCCTCCCAGTCTAAGCTTGGAAGACACCGCTCAGCCAGGTCTTGAGAACGCCCAGTAGGAGGGGCGAAACGCGTTGATGCACGTCCGGTCTGCCGCCTGAACGTCCTGTGCAACTTCCGGTGAGTGGAATACACGCTGAGCGGTGCGTTCCAAGCAGCCATCTTTGATCTGGTTTGAGACACACTCTGTCATCCTCTGCAAGTAAGGCTGTGAGGTTTCTGGAGCTGTCCCTGGATGTTATGAGAATCTTGTTTGGCCGGATGAAGGCTAATAAACAATGCTTTTACTGATTTTGTGAAATGTGAGTGGCCTGGTATTATTACTTAATGGTATATGGGTATTAGCAATATTACACTATATACATTTTTTTCTCTTGCACTGCTGTGGAGCTGGTTTGGAAGGTTAAATCAGGAAGTGATTGGAAGGAGAATCCAAGCTCTGTATGGTGGAATGGAGTCCTGGAGGCTGTAGAGGGGGTATAGGATCCCTAAAAGTCCAAAAAGGCGTGTAATTCACCAATGTCTGGTGAGTGCGGTTTATGTTGGTTACAGCACTGGTGGATGGTGGAAGCACATATTAAAGGAGGAAGTTTTTTTTTGTTGGAGCACCAAGGAATTTGGGAAGAAGGACTTTATATATATGTATAAATTAATTGTTTTTGGACACATTATATTTTTTGGACACTTTTTTATAATTTTGTTATATTTATTTAATAATTTATTAATATGATTCCATATTTTATTTTGTTTTACGGGTTTTGATTTGCGCTGTTTATTTTGTTTTATATTATTTGGTTTATTGCTCTAGTGTACAGCAGCTGCTCATACCTTTCTGGGGGTAGTTTTCTTTTGGTGATATTTAATCCCCACTGGGTGTTTTATTTTTTGCGCTACAAACAAAAAAAGAGCAAAACATTTGAAAAAACAAGTTTTTCTTCGTTTCTTTTATAACATTTTGCAAACAGGTAATTTTTCTTCTTCACTAATATGCGTTGATGAGGCTGCACTGATACGCAGTACTGATCGGCACTGATGTGGTGGCATGGATAGGTTGCGCTGATGGGCACTGATAGGCTGCACTGATGAGGCGGCGCTGACTGACAGCACTGACTGGCAGCACGGCTGGATACTGACTGGCAGCACTGCTGGGCACTGCTAGGTGGCACTGATGGGTGGCACTGATGGGTGGCATTGCTGGGCACTTGTGGGTGGCACTGGTGGGTGACACTGCTGGGCACCAATGATCAGGGCACTGATCATCAGTGCCATGATGATTAGTGGTGATCTGCTCTGTGACAGTTGCCGGTTATTGGCAATACTTTCCTCGCGCTGTGACAGCGTGAGGAAAGTGCAACCGATAACTCTATTTACTCTGTGATCTGCCATTGGACACAGCTGATCACGTGGTAAAAAGCTGCTGTGATTGGCCTTTTACCTCATTGCGTGATCAGCTGTGTCCATAGGACAAAGAGATCACGGAGATCGCCGAGTTGCGCGCTGCTGGGGGCATGTGGGAGGCTGTGTTCTGGGAGGACATCATATGATGCCCTCCCAGAACTGGACAACCGTGCTGTAGCTGTCATTTGGCTATAGTGCGGTTGGCAAGAGGTTAAAGAGCATTTTCCATGTGCATTGCAATGCACTTTGTATTGAATGTCATGCATCATATTATGCATCAATGTGCTTTGAAGTGTGTCATGATGTGTTTATGTACGTCAAACCATGCACTAAGATTGTGTTTTGATACATTTATTTAAATGGAAAATGCATAGGCATGAATCTAGCCTTAAAGCGGTATGAAAGCCAACACCAAAAATGTAATTGCAGCTTACCAATCATAGATGTGGTAGCTGCATTAGTTTTCTTTTGTTTGGCTTTTTCCCTTTGCCTTCACCTGGTGATCTGGCCAATAACACACCTCCTGTATTAGTGAGGCACAACTTTGGAGGAATGAGCACAGGAGGCACAGCAGGCAGCAGCATCGTCAGTATGGGGGGGGGAGTGTTAAATGTAATAGCAGATTTAAAAACAGTAACTAATTAAAGCCAAACTTCAGCTCACGCTTTATAATCAGTTACGGCAAAATTTTTTTTTCCTTTTGGTATATAAGTTTTAAATTAATAAATAAAATCGTATCATTTTAATCCCCCCCCCCCAGCTGTAGTGTCTTTTGATCAAAGGCTTGCTGACCCCTGATGTAAACTGTTACATTCTGCTGGAGTGTTTGAGTTTTTGAAAAACAACAAAATTGCTGGCTGGGGCTGAGCTGCAGCTCCATGTGTGAATGGATACACAGAGCATCGGGTGCCCCCATAGCAAGCTGCTTGCTGTGGGGGCACCCGACAGAAGGTGCCTGAGAAGAGGAGGATCCGGGCTGCTCTGTGCAAGACCACTGCACACAGCAGGTAAGTATAGACATGTTTGTTATTTAAAAAAAAAAAAAGCCTTAAGAACCACTTTAAGCCTGGGTTCACACATATGCGGTGCGAATTCTGTGCAGTGCGATTTGAGCCATACATTTTGTATGGCTCAAATCGCACCGCATTCGCACCAAAAGGACCCTTTTTTCAGTACACACTAGAGTCGGATAGAATGGGTATTCACACCCATGCGATCCGATTCTGCACATCGCACCGCGTTTTGTAGACCGGTTTCGGGGTGTTGTCAACATACTCAACCGCAGCAGTTCACATGAACGGGGTGCGATTGTGATGCAGTGCAGAATTCACACAGAAACCGCTGCGAATTCCACACCATATTAGTGTGAACCCAGGCTAAGGCTGCTTTCACACTGCTCCATTGCAAAAATGTGGTAAAAATTGCATGTATGCTTTTGTTTCTGGTGCGTTTTGCACCTGTGACTCCAAAGACACACCAAAAATGCAACTGCTGGTGTATTTTTGATGTGGTTTCCATTCATTTCAATGGGAAGGTGCATGGGTGAGAATACCCATGCGATGCGATTCAGGTGCAGATTTAAAAAAAGGGTCCTGCACCTTTTTGGTACAGACGCAATGCGATTTGAGTCATACAAAATGTATGGCTCAAATCGCACCGCACTTGCATGTAATTCACACAGGAATGTAGTGCGATTCCTGTGCAAATTACATGTGGTGTCCCGCACCACATAGTGTGAACCCGGGCTTTAAATCGCATGTGGCCCACAAGTGACTGGTGTGAAGATCTCCACAGAATTTACTGGGCCCTCCTAACCCTTTTGTATTGAACTGTATTGTTGCTGTATTGTCGCCCGTTATATTGTAAAGCGCTGCGCAAACTATTGGCGCTATATAAATCCTGTATTATAATAATAATATTTCCTCCGCTTTTGGTAATGTGAAAACAGAAGAAAAATGGATGAGTGTGAAAGGGCCTTAGTTATAAGTGAATGGAATATGGCCTGTGTTTTGAACAGCATGGGAACGATTATTTTTCGGTGACTGCTCAGGTCATGAACCTTCCAGTGACTCAGTGTGGTTGAACAGGAGTCACCCTGGCTAGGACCATGCACGTCTATAGGGATGCTGAGGATGCCCTCCCTCATAAAGCCCTGTGAACTCTGCTCTCCTCACTCTGGGCTGCCTTCCGATTGGCCCCTCAGACCTCCATTCAGTCCTATAGGAGAGGGAGGAGCTATGTTCCTGATGGTAGGGGCGGGAAAGTGCGTGCGTGAGAAGGCGAGTGTCGGCAGTGTGAGGGAGGAGGGAGAGCTGAGTGACGGGCTGAGGGAGTCGTATGGGCGGCTGTGTGAGTTGACGCTGACTTGTCCATGTTCTGAGCTCAGGGCCAAGGGTCACTCACTGAGATGGCACTCCGTACTGCAGCCTTTGTACGACCTGCAGTACATTCTCATCTCCTGGAAGGTGAACAGGCTGTAACTTTCCTGTCAGAATAATCTGGAAGTGCCATGACTGAGGAATGGCCTGTCTAGGAATATTTTACTGGCTCTAGTCACTCGCTAGTGGTGCACAGAAATGAAAATTGTGGTAACAAAAATTCAAAATGCACTTGGCTGAAAACCGAAATGTGCAGTTTATAAAAATGAATATATATTTTTTGGAAAATACACTTTGATTAACCAGTTCCGTACTGGGCACTTTTACCCCATTCCTGCCTAGGCCATATTTCAGGTTTCAGTGCTCTCACACTTTGACAATTGCGCGGTCATACAACATTGTACCCAAACTAAAATTTTATCATTTTCGTCACACGACTAGAGCTTTCTTTTGGTGGTATTTAATCACCACTGGGGTTTTCATTTTTTGCTAAATTAACAAAAAAAAATGAAATTTTTGAAAAAAAAAAGTTTTTCTTTGTTTCTGTTATAAAAGTTTGCAAATAAATAATTGTTCTTCATAAATTTAGGCCAAGATGTGTTCTACTACATGTCTTCGGTGAAAATAACCCAAATTAGGATGTATTATTTAGTTTGGAGGAAAGTTATAGAGTTCACTAACAATGCGATATATCTGAATATTGATCAATCCTGAAGTACTGATAGCCAATCTAATTTCTTGAGGTCTAAGAATGTCAGAACAGTACAGATATCCCCCAAATGACCCCTTTTTACAAAGTAGACAGTCTGATGTATTTCATAAGAGGCATGGCGAGTTTTTTGAAGTTGTAATTTTTTGGTCATTTTTCAGAAAATGAAAAATTAAAAAAATTATTTTCACTATTTTTTTTTTTTTTTTACATACTGTCACCAGTGCAGTACAGCGTCATCATATAACTGGCATGGCAGTGATCAGGGACACTGACTGGTGACAGTACGAAAAAAAAAAAATTAATTTTTTTTTTATTTTAATTTTTTATTAAATTTGTTTTCTCTTTTTAATGATTTTTTTTTTATATATTTCACTATGATCAAAGTAGTATAATGTTTCCATAGTAACATTGTACTACTTTGGGGAAGTGATCAATATTTGTTTTTTACACAATTTGCTTATAGCAAAGAATTCCTTTGCTATAAGCAGGCATTTACCTGAATGACATCGATTCGTTAACCACTTCCCGACCGGCCGTTGCATATAAACGGCCGGACAGTGGCAGTGCAGGGTCGGGTGGCCGTTTATAAATGGCCTGCCCGCACCCTGCTTGTGCGCGCTCCCTGGGAGCGCGCAGCACCGCGATCCGGTGCCCGCTGTGTCCTCCGGACACAGTGAAACACCGATCGTCGGACGGGACCTCTGTACGAGATCCCAATCATGTGATCACTGATTGGCCAATCAGTGATCACATGCAAAGTAGTAAGCAAGATGTCACTTGTGACATCATTGCTTACTACGTGTGAAATCTGTGAATGATCAGAGAGGTCACATGGTACAAGGCTATTCACAACAGCCTTGTACCATGTGACAGGCTGTGACCAATCACAGCTCACTCAGTACTTCTCAATGAGTGCAAGAATGCACACAGAGAGAAAGAGAAATGATTGCTTTTACATCCTATATGGGTGTAAAAGCAATCAGTGTAAAAAAAAAAAAAAAAACCTTCAACACCCCCCACGAGTAGTACAGTGTCACCATGGTGACACTGTACTGCTAGGGTGACAGTATGTAAAAAAAATAATAATAATAATATAAAAATGTAAAAAAAAATGTTTAAAAATTATAATTTTTTTTTTTTTTTTTTTTTTTACTAAAAAGGTAACGGAATAAATTTTGGCAAAGATTTATGATGAAATATTATTTATTTGCAAAATGTTATTAAAAAAAACACTTTTTTTTAAAAGTTTTGGACTTTTTCATTTACATAGCAAAAAAAATAAAAATCCCAGCGGTGATTCATTTGGGTACAGTGTTGCATGACCGCGCAATTGTCATTCAAAGTGTGATAGCGCTGAAAGCGGAAAATTGCCCTGGTCAGGAAGGGGGTAAAAGTGTCCGGTCTGGAAGTGGTTAAGGTTTTTTTTGTGCTTAGCTGTGATATGGCCATGGCTAATCACATGACACAGCTGGGCTGTGATTGGCCCAGCTTGTGCATGTGATCACTGTGACCATTCACAGCTAGACACACTAGTATACAATGGATGGCATGAAAGGAAGCCATTGTTGGATTTTAGACACATACAATACTTCTTTTAGTGTCTTGAGGTGATTATGAATGAAAGAGCCATTGAAATAAAAAATAAAGTGTGATTTTATTCTATCACACAATGGTGTAAAATAACAATGTAAAGCGTATTATGAACAGTTCCATGTAGATAAACTACTGTAGAAATAACAAGCAAAAGTTTAAAGATAAGTCACCATTATTTGTCATGGCTGTCCTGGCCATGTGCAATTCTCCATGTCCTTGTCCTTCTCATGTCTTTTTGGGAAGAAGCCGGAAATAGACAGAAGTGATGATCTCGTAGCATGCACCTGTTGCAGCTTCTCAGACGTGTATGTATGTGTATGCAAGAGTGTTGTGTTAGCGTGTGAGTGTGTTACCTCTGTCCCTTATGGCCCCCTTTATGCAGCATGAGTGTGTCATAACGAGAGATTCTTAATACCTTGTATGGCATAGAAGGGAGGGGACGACACTCACATACTGTTGTAAGCAGATGATGTAACCCTCAGCTATATATATTTAAAGATTAATATAGCTTAAGAACAAATCAATGTATAATCACTAAACTATATATGTATCAATGTTAGAAACGTATACTAAATACACACAGATACTATTAAAATACGTAATGTTATAGTAAGTCACTTCTAATAACCTTGACATATACTACCAGATACTTTTAACCAACTATATCTAAATATAGTATACTCAGCCTTCAGCTGGTTTAGCTAGTTCAGCTTAACTCCTGTCTTATTTTACTGTCTCAGCTTAACTTATTCATATTTTTCAGTCTCAGTTATAATTGAAGAATTGTAATACTACCATTTGTCAAAAGACCATTCACACATATTAATATTAATTATGACTAATCATAAAAACCAAATATTTTGCAAGCTTGCCATCAATATAAGTGCCGAATCATAATTTTGATTTATTAACAAATCCCCCTTATTATGATTAGTCCATAATTAATGTTCAATCAATGCACACTTCATTCATGTCCCATACACATAGTCTTATACCAAATGATCGTACATATTCTTCATAACTGGACCAATCAAAAATAACTCCTTCAAAACTCTACACCTCTACACACATCTTCAGTTTCTCTTCCTATAAAAATTCTTAATCATAACGTTAATTTTAAATGATATATGATAATATAGTAGTAATAATAATAATTAAATGATGTAATAATAATTAATGTAGTATATTTCCATATTTGTATAATATTTTAACTCTCCGGAAATATACTTTCCATTCTAAAATGTGTCATAAATTTCTATTACTCCTATAAGAGTAATATGTTTCTTAACCTTTTAACAAAAGATATTCTATAAACTGGAATAACTCTATGAAGTTTTAACCAAAAAACATTCAGTATATGAATATGTAAAAATAAAAAATAATAATATTAATATTATCCTAATATGGATGTAATATCAGAATAAAAGGATCATTAAAATGTATATGTGACCTATAACAATATTTTCAATAATAAATTATTTTATCACTAATAATAAATAGATTTCCTCTTGATGAATCTTTTCTTCATGCAATGTCTATAAAATATCTTCTTTAAATTCTGTAAAAGTAGAAACATTTTTCTTGAACGTGATAAATCAGTCACAAGTGTGAAGTATTAAGCTCTTGTTCAATCTTCTTCCCATATGAAGATCTCTTCTTTAATGTCCAAATTCCTTCACGTTGGCTTGTAGGAGATTGTTACGCTTCATATTTGATTTTAGATGTCATTTCTGTAAAGAAATGCAGTATCATTACTTTGGCACAAACATTACATTATTCTTGCACCTTTTTTCAACAAATATGAAAGATTATGGAACAATCAGTTTATGAGTTTGAAACACATATTGTGAAGTAACATTACTTCCTATTTCCGTTTACAGAAAACTTCTATATATCAATCAAAATACTGTCCTAATCCTGTCTAAAATTACCTAAACTAGAATACAAAGGTAGAATGATATTTAGGTATGACAGGACGCAATATTTCATCATAGGTCATGACCGCAAAACCCCGTTTTACTAAACAAAGAAAGGTTTTGTATCACCCCAGAGATGACAAAGGTTTATGCCTTTGTTCTCATCCCTCTAATATTAGAAATATGCGTAACTGTTTTCTGTGCTGATGTCATTATTCTGGTGTTAGAGTGTTTTTCAGTAATACATGTGTTGCTGTGAATGTGAGGTAGAGACTTGTCTGATACAGCTATACCTATCACAATGTGTTTGGCTAACAGTGCTCTTATCCACTGAGGATACCTTTCAGGACATTCTCTGAATGTATCTTCCTCAAGAATTCTTCTTAGTGAACTGTCAGGAGACTGTAAAATGATACTATGTGACTTTACTATGTTTTCTGAAGCTTTGATTGCATAAAAGAAACTCAACAGTTGTTGTACCTCTGATGTAAAAGTTCTTTCCAATGGTGATACATTTCTGGAGAAGTAACTAATTAGTCTCTCATTACCTTCTTTTAATTGAGACAAAGTTACTGAAATAGCATTATCTGATACATGAGTTTTCACAACAAAAGGAGCATTGGAACAAACCTCAATTGTACCTAATGCTGGCGCATTCTGCAAATCCTTTTTCAACACTTTTAAAGATTTAGAGATTGATAAAGAAAAAGTTACTGAGTACTTGTTAGAGAAACAGTGTGATTTTCACATGAATGCTCAAAGAAATCCTCAAAGAAGGGCACGCAGAGAAAGTTGATGGTCAGCCTAAAAATGGAGAAGTGTGGTACATCCCACATCAAGGTGTCTATCACCCAAAGAAACCAGATAAGATCAGAGTAGTTTTTGATTGCTCGGCAAGGTACAATGATGTTGCATTGAACGATCATCTACTAAAGGGACCAGATCTTGCAAACACTGTACCTGGAGTACTCTGTAGATACAGAAAGTATCCCATAGCAGTCATGTGCGACATTGAAAAGATGTTCCACCAATTTCATGTGAAGAAAGAAGATAGAGACTTCCTGAGGTTCCTATGGTGGGAAGATGGAGATACAGAGCCAGCGGAATACAGGATGAAAGTGCACTTGTTTGGAGCAGCATCATCCCCAGGTTGTGCCAATTATGGTATGAAGTATCTGGCCAATCAGAATGAAAAGGATTGTCCATCAGCAGCAAATTTTTTGAAGAAAAACTTTTATGTAGATGATGGTCTTATAAACCATTCTTTCCACAGTAGCCTCAATATATGATCCGTTGGGATTCTTGGCACCAATAATCCTCAGAGCAAAAGAAATACTGCAAGAATTATGCAGACAGAAGTTGGGATGGGACGAACCCATACCTGCATGCTTGAGGCCAAGGTGGGAGAGTTGGATAAGAGACTTGCAAAATTTGAAAGAAATTCGGATACCCAGATGTTTTGTACCTCCTGATATCAGAAAGTACAAGAAAATAGAACTTCATCACTTTTCAGATGCCAGTAGTCATGGTTATGGTCAGTGCTCCTACATCAGAGCAATAGGAGAAGGAAAGATACACTGTGCCCTAGTTATGGGAAAGGCCAGAGTCGCACCCAACAATATTCAGACAATACCAAGACTCGAACTAACGGCAGCCGTCGTTTCAGCATCCGTAAGTCAGTTTCTGAAAGAAGAATTGGAATTGAAAATAGATGAAGAGCATTTTTGGACAGACTCACAAGTTGTCCTAGGTTACATAAACAATGAAGCTCGAAGATTCCACACCTTTGTCGCTAACAGAGTTCAAAAAATTTGAAAAACAACGAATCCAGAACATTGGCACTATGTTGACACAAAGCAAAACCCGGCAGATCATGCTTCAAGAGGCCTAAATGTAACAGAATTGAAGAATTCAAACTGGTTCACCGGTCCAGAGTTCCTTTGGGAAAAGGAAATCAAACCCAGTGAAGGTTATACAGAACTCTCTATGGGTGATCCAGAAGTAAAGGTAGTTCAAACATTGAGCACTGCCGCCAAGTGTCAAGATGACATACTTGAACGACTAGCCAGATGTTCAAAGTGGAATACAGTGTTAAACATAGTAGCTCGAATTCAACGCTTAGCAAAAGGAATCAGGAAGAAAGAATTGTTGAATGTAGAGGAAAGAGTGAAAGCTGAAGAAACGGTTATAAGACTCATTCATCAAAGATTCTACAGTGAAGAATTGAAGAGACTTAGTCAAGAACCTAAGAGACTTCCAAACAACCACCCATTGTACAAGCTTAATCTTATTCTGCAGGATGGTATGCTGAAGGTGGGAGTGAGGCTGGAAAATGCGTCGCTACCTAACAGAGTTAAGCATCCAGCAATTCTACCCAAAAATTCTACCTTCACAAGATTGATTATCAATCACTACCACAACAAATCCTTGCATCAAGGAAGAAGCTTTACTCAAAGCTGTTTGAGAGAAGGTGGTTACTGGATAGTGAAAGGAAGCAAAGTTATAGCGAAGTACATAAGTAAATGTGTAATCTGTAGAAAGGCACGTAGACCTACAGAAGAACAAAGAATGGCTGATCTACCAGCTGATCGTGTAAACCCATCACCACCATTTCTTTATAGCGGAATGGATTGCTTCGGCCCACTTATCACCAAACAAAACCGCAAGGAGTATAAGAGATATGGACTGATATTTACGTGTCTAAGCTCCAGAGCAATTCACCTGGAAATGTTGGAAGATATATCAAACGGCGCGTTTATCAACGCCTTAAGAGGTTTCATAGCCATTAGAGGTACTGTCAGAAAACTTAGATCTGACCAAGGATCTAATTTTGTTGGAGCAAAGAATGAATTGAACAAGGCTTTAAAAGAGATTGATAAAGAAAAAGTTACTGAGTACTTGTTAGAGAAACAGTGTGATTTTCACATGAATGCTCCACATGCAAGCCATACAGGCGGAGTCTGGGAGAGGCAAATCAGAACTGTAAGAAGCGTACTAAGTTCAGTGTTGAAAAAGAATGTCGGAGGATTAGATGATGCTTCACTTAGGACACTATTCTATGAAGTAATGTCTATTGTTAACAGTCGTCCACTTACAGTCAACAACATCAACGACCCTACAAGCTTGGAACCTTTAACTCCCAAACATCTACTTCACCTTAAAGCTGATTACATACAGCCACCGCCTGGCAACTTCACCAAAGAGGATTTATACGCAAGGAAAAGATGGCGAAGAGTTCAATATCTATCAGAGCAGTTTTGGAATAGATTGAGCAAGGAGTACTTAGCTCATCTCATACTAAGAAGTAAATGGCAAATGCCTAGAAGAAATGTTCATGTTGATGACATAGTGTTAGTAAAGGAAGACGACTTACCTAGAAGTCAATGGAAATTGGCCAAAGTCCTAGAAGCTCGAAAGGACAAAGAAGGACTAGTAAGAAGAGTACAAGAAGAAGAGTTACAAATGGGAGACTCAAAACTGGACAAAAGGGGAAAACGTCTCACAACTCCACTCAAATTGGAACGTCCAATACAAAAATTAGTTGTTCTGCTTGAGAGTAACAAAGACACTTGAGAGTTGAGAAACTGATGGAAAATTCCTCAAATTCATGTTCGAATCCTATTGCTGAGAACATAGAATTATAGGTAATTTTGGTGGGAGTGTAGCTGGCCAGCTAAGACCAGTCCTAGGTTGCTAATATGGTTCACATATATGTGTATACCAAACCTGCCAATAACCTCCGTACAGTGTATATGTGCATATGTAAAAGCTAAAAGCAGAATCATTGCTGTAATCTGTCTTTGAATGTTATATGACATTTATATATTCATTGTGTTAGCAGAAGCAGAAAAGGAAAATATGCCTTTAAGAGTCAGTATAGAGCTGAGCCAATCACAGACAGCCTCACACTGTACAGAGCCTTAACCAATCCCAGCCAGTTTCACATTTATGCCTGTGTAAAACTCCCTGCTAGATTGTTCTAGAGACACTTGCTCACCAGACAGAAGAGAAAACAGACAAGTTCCAGTCAGAGAAGCTTTATGGAAACAGAGAAGGCCAAATAGGTATTTAATGCACTTGTGTGTTCCCCTATTGTTTAACAGTGCAGGTAGATCTGTGTGTAAAATCTGTTGTGTGTGTTTACTTGCAGTTCCACCAAATTTATCAAATTTAACGAAATAATCTAACGAAATAATCTAACAAGATAAGTAATCAAATCTATCGAATTTATCGAGATAAGCTATCGAATCAACCCGATGTAATACGAATTAAACCATTGTAATACGAAAGAAATAAGCACTGTAAGATAAACGAAACAAGCCATTGTAAGCAGTGTTATATGAAGAAGATTTGAAGTTATTAAAGAAGTCAACTAAAGTATTCGGTGTGCTCTTTAAACCTACTGCATCCATAGAGCGGCATTGGAGGAATTACAGAGTAAAGTCAGTCTAATCAAACAAAGAAACAGCAATTGCATAATTGTTCTAATGCCACAGCGCACAAGGCACCAAAGGGTGCTGCGCCTGCCACAGTGGAACTATTACCCTCAGAGGTCAAGCAACAGCGCTCCTCAACTTGCACAGTAAAGAGTACACTAGAGAAACAGAGCGCCAGCATATACCGCCACGCGGAGACACCTCAGCGGAACAACAGTACAGGCCATAGCACGTGCGCATTAGTCAGACTGCAGCCGACTCTTAAAGTGGCATAACGGCAAAGGCAAGACAGTCAGAGAAAGAGCGCCAAACCTCCTGCACCCCTAGAGAGAGAAAGAGATGCATGGGGGGAGGGCCAGAGTCCAGAGCTAGAGTGCCCGCACCGCTATCCATCAAGAGACCACGTGTTGCATCCAGAGAGTTCACGATACTAGTCGCAAGTCACCGCAGAGCATCGCAAAGTCACCGCAGAGCATCGCAAGTCACCGCATCAAGAAAAGAAAAGTCACCTTTAAGACTGACGTTTTTTTCTGCAACCTTCAGATTACGGTATCCTGCTTTTCAATTAAGGTCAGAGCTTTCCTTTATTGCTCTCTTATGCACATAGGTTCCTGCTAGAGACATTTTTGTGCTCAAGAGAATACAGACTTTTAATAAAAAGAGGCAGTTATAGTATATGATTCTGATGTATTTAAAGTGAAAGTCATTTATTGCCTGTGTTTTGGTGCTATTACATGTAAAGTGAAAGTCATTTATTCTTGCATTTGGTAGTATTGCATTTAAAGTGACAGGTCCTTATTCATATTAATTGTTATAGCATTCAGAAATGGCTGAGCCTAGCATTGCCACCCCACTGTTAGCGGATGCAATGATAGATATGGTAGAAGGTGAAGAGCAAGAGAACCCGTCTGACTCTGAAAGGTGCAATGAAACGGTAGTCTCGCCCCAAACAAATATAGCTGAAACAGGTGAACTAAGACGTTCATCACGGGACAGAAAACCGACCCAAAAGGTGCTAGAAAATTTGGAGCAAGAGGCAGCACTAAAAGGAAAAAAGTTCTTCCGAATGTATGAGAGGTGGAAAGCATACACCAAAGACATTCGCAGAAAGCTAAAACAAGAAAGCATAAAGGAGAATTTGAGTGAAATGATAGAGACAGTAGAAGATTCTGAGTCAGAGCTTATGACATCATGGGGTTTATTTACTAAAGCTGAAGAGTGCAAAATCAGACTCCCTTCTGCATAGAAACCAATCAGCCCCACATGTCAACTTGCGGTCGTCCTTGACACCCTCCCAGGATATTGTAAGGAACATGCATACATGTACCGCAGTCACTAGGGATTTAGTGAAGCTTATGAGAGAACTATCATCTGCAGCAAATTATAATGAAGTCAAGGCACGAAAGGGAATGAATGAGCTCTTCATGAAAGACTATGCTAGGTCCTTAGGAGGAACCACAATCTCAAGTCTGACTTCCATCACTAGCAGAAGCGCCAGCCACATAACAGAGTTCTCAAGTACGTCAGCCAAAAGAAAGGAATTAGCTGAACAACTCGCTGCCAAAAGAGCAGAAGTTGAGATGGAATCTGCCATTGAGGCTCAGCGGCAGGAAATGGAAGCTCAGCGCCATAAAATGGAGGCTGAAATGAAAAGTCTGGAAAGGCAGAAGGAAGTTAAGATTATAGAAGCCAGACTCAGAGTGCCCGAAGAGGATATGAATCAGGGTAGTCATAGATCCAAATCAGTACTAAGTGGAGAAGCTGACTCCTACGTTCTCCCTTACGCCCAGGAAAATGGAAGGAAATCTCCAGCATGTAGTGAAGAAATAAGTCATAGTCCTTTCATCCCTGCTCAGAGAGAAAAGAAGAGAGACTCACCTGATTCAGAACCAAGTGGAAAAAGAGAACCAGATAATTCAACTCCCATATGTCATGGCAGTGGTCACGAGGATGTTACAACTGTTGACCTGACGATACCTCAGAGAATATTTCTCACTAGACTTCCTGTTCCGGAACCTACTGTATTCTCCGGAGACGTACTGAAGTTTATAGAGTGGAAGGCAAGTTTTGAAATGATCATTGAACATCATTGCTCCCGTCCAGTGGACAAGTTATTCTACCTCCAGCGGTATACTGGCGGAGAAGCAAAAAAGGTTCTTGAAGGTAACTTCTATAGGAAAGATGAAGAAGCCTACAAGCAAGCTTGGGAAAAATTAAATGCAAGATATGGTCATCCCTTCTTAGTGCAAAGAGCTTTCAGAGAGAAGTTAATAAACTGGCCTAAAATAGGTCCTAAAGAACACTTCAAGCTCCAAGAGTATGGTGACTTCCTGCAAGCATGCAGCAATGCTATCCCACATGTTCCAAGGACTAGAAGTATTGAACGACTATGTAGAAAACCACAGGATGCTAGCCAAGCTACCAGAACAAGTGGCTTCTGGATGGAAACGCTATGTGACTAAACCGTTAGATCACGGAAAAAACTTCCCAAGTTTCAAAGAGTTCTCTGAATTTGTCAATAAGGAAGCATGAATAGCGTGTAATCCAGTAACAGCATCTTATGTCTTAAAACCCTTAGAAGAAAGGCCTACAAGAGAGATAAGACGCACAAGAGCAACTAGCTTTGCAACCAACACAGCTACTAAAGGTCCAGATGTCCATGAGCGCAAGTTGAACGTCACTACTGGGATCAGTAAAGAGTTCGAACCGACAAGTCTTCAGACTACCTTCAAGTGTATGTTCTGTGAAGAGAATCACTCCATACATAAGTGCCAACAATTGAAGGAAAGGTCTCCAGATGAAAAGAAGAAGTTTGTGTTTGATAATCAGCTGTGTTTTGGATGTTTAAGAAAAGGCTATATTACTAAAGAATGCAAGAAAAAGGCCACTTGCAGCGTTTGTAAAGGACGTCATCCTACACCACTACATGAAGAACGTCCAAAGAAAGAGAAATCCTTAATGCCCAAGGACACTGAGGAAGAAAATAAAGCGACAGTATTCTCTTGCAGAGTGAGAGAAAGAGAAATCAATGGCACGTCAATGGTTGTACCAGTGTGTATTTCAAATCCTAAAAGGAAGAACAAGAAGGTATACGCCTATGCGCTACTGGATGCCCAGAGTGACGTCACCTTCATTGATCAAGAAATCTGCAAGAAATTACAAGTGGCCACAGAACCAGTGAAACTCAAACTCACCACATTGACAGGAAGAAACACATTGGTGAACAGTCAAAGAGTCAAAGGATTGAGAGTTAGAGGACTCCACTCAAACTGCATATTAGATCTACCTCCAGCTTATACAAAAGACGACATACCTCTGGATCGAGATCGCATACCTACCTGTGAAACAGCCATCAAATGGGAACACCTATCTGTCATATCTCATGAAATGTCCCCGCTGAAGGAATTTGGTGTTGGACTGTTGATAGGCTACGACTGTCCCGAGGCATTGGTACCACGAAAGATAATCGCAGGAGGAAAGGGTGAACCCTACGCAGTCCAAACTGATCTAGGATGGGGTGTTGTTGGAGGAAAACGACAGATTGCAGATTCAGGACAGGTGACAGGATGGTGTCATAGAATATCTGTCCAAGAGTTACCAACTGTAAGTCCAGCGAAAGTACTCAAAATCCTAGAATCCGACTTTGCAGACGTAAGTTCTAATGAAAAGAGTGTATCCCAAGAGGACATAAAGTTTGTACAAGTTCTAGAAGATAATATTCAGAAAAATCAACACGGTTATCTTGAAATGCCCCTACCTTTTAGAGAACGACCTCATCTGCCAAATAACAGAGATCTTGCCCTGGCAAGATTGAAAAGCTTAAAGAAAAGGATGGGAAGAGATCCCAAACTGAAAGACGATTATTTAAAATTCATGAAAGAAATCCTCAAAGAAGGGCACGCAGAGAAAGTTGATGGTCAGCCTAAAAATGGAGAAGTGTGGTACATCCCACATCAAGGTGTCTATCACCCAAAGAAACCAGATAAGATCAGAGTAGTTTTTGATTGCTCGGCAAGGTACAATGATGTTGCATTGAACGATCATCTACTAAAGGGACCAGATCTTGCAAACACTGTACCTGGAGTACTCTGTAGATACAGAAAGT
The DNA here is from genome assembly GCF_062004578.1 of Staurois parvus. NCBI lineage: Eukaryota > Metazoa > Chordata > Amphibia > Anura > Ranidae > Staurois > Staurois parvus. The sequence goes on along the minus strand of NW_028318083.1, from coordinate 34,642,350 downwards.
ATCCCATAGCAGTCATGTGCGACATTGAAAAGATGTTCCACCAATTTCATGTGAAGAAAGAAGATAGAGACTTCCTGAGGTTCCTATGGTGGGAAGATGGAGATACAGAGCCAGCGGAATACAGGATGAAAGTGCACTTGTTTGGAGCAGCATCATCCCCAGGTTGTGCCAATTATGGTATGAAGTATCTGGCCAATCAGAATGAAAAGGATTGTCCATCAGCAGCAAATTTTTTGAAGAAAAACTTTTATGTAGATGATGGTCTTATAAACCATTCTTTCCACAGTAGCCTCAATATATGATCCGTTGGGATTCTTGGCACCAATAATCCTCAGAGCAAAAGAAATACTGCAAGAATTATGCAGACAGAAGTTGGGATGGGACGAACCCATACCTGCATGCTTGAGGCCAAGGTGGGAGAGTTGGATAAGAGACTTGCAAAATTTGAAAGAAATTCGGATACCCAGATGTTTTGTACCTCCTGATATCAGAAAGTACAAGAAAATAGAACTTCATCACTTTTCAGATGCCAGTAGTCATGGTTATGGTCAGTGCTCCTACATCAGAGCAATAGGAGAAGGAAAGATACACTGTGCCCTAGTTATGGGAAAGGCCAGAGTCGCACCCAACAATATTCAGACAATACCAAGACTCGAACTAACGGCAGCCGTCGTTTCAGCATCCGTAAGTCAGTTTCTGAAAGAAGAATTGGAATTGAAAATAGATGAAGAGCATTTTTGGACAGACTCACAAGTTGTCCTAGGTTACATAAACAATGAAGCTCGAAGATTCCACACCTTTGTCGCTAACAGAGTTCAAAAAATTTGAAAAACAACGAATCCAGAACATTGGCACTATGTTGACACAAAGCAAAACCCGGCAGATCATGCTTCAAGAGGCCTAAATGTAACAGAATTGAAGAATTCAAACTGGTTCACCGGTCCAGAGTTCCTTTGGGAAAAGGAAATCAAACCCAGTGAAGGTTATACAGAACTCTCTATGGGTGATCCAGAAGTAAAGGTAGTTCAAACATTGAGCACTGCCGCCAAGTGTCAAGATGACATACTTGAACGACTAGCCAGATGTTCAAAGTGGAATACAGTGTTAAACATAGTAGCTCGAATTCAACGCTTAGCAAAAGGAATCAGGAAGAAAGAATTGTTGAATGTAGAGGAAAGAGTGAAAGCTGAAGAAACGGTTATAAGACTCATTCATCAAAGATTCTACAGTGAAGAATTGAAGAGACTTAGTCAAGAACCTAAGAGACTTCCAAACAACCACCCATTGTACAAGCTTAATCTTATTCTGCAGGATGGTATGCTGAAGGTGGGAGGGAGGCTGGAAAATGCGTCGCTACCTAACAGAGTTAAGCATCCAGCAATTCTACCCAAAAATTCTACCTTCACAAGATTGATTATCAATCACTACCACAACAAATCCTTGCATCAAGGAAGAAGCTTTACTCAAAGCTGTTTGAGAGAAGGTGGTTACTGGATAGTGAAAGGAAGCAAAGTTATAGCGAAGTACATAAGTAAATGTGTAATCTGTAGAAAGGCACGTAGACCTACAGAAGAACAAAGAATGGCTGATCTACCAGCTGATCGTGTAAACCCATCACCACCATTTCTTTATAGCGGAATGGATTGCTTCGGCCCACTTATCACCAAACAAAACCGCAAGGAGTATAAGAGATATGGACTGATATTTACGTGTCTAAGCTCCAGAGCAATTCACCTGGAAATGTTGGAAGATATATCAAACGGCGCGTTTATCAACGCCTTAAGAGGTTTCATAGCCATTAGAGGTACTGTCAGAAAACTTAGATCTGACCAAGGATCTAATTTTGTTGGAGCAAAGAATGAATTGAACAAGGCTTTAAAAGAGATTGATAAAGAAAAAGTTACTGAGTACTTGTTAGAGAAACAGTGTGATTTTCACATGAATGCTCCACATGCAAGCCATACAGGCGGAGTCTGGGAGAGGCAAATCAGAACTGTAAGAAGCGTACTAAGTTCAGTGTTGAAAAAGAATGCCGGAAGATTAGATGATGCTTCACTTAGGACACTATTCTATAAAGTAATGTGTATAGTTAACAGTCGTCCACTTACAGTCAACAACATCAACGACCCAACAAGCTTGGAACCTTTAACTCCCAAACATCTACTTCACCTTAAAGCTGATTACATACAGCCACCGCCTGGCAACTTCACCAAAGAGGATTTATACGCAAGGAAAAGATGGCGAAGAGTTCAATATCTATCAGAGCAGTTTTGGAATAGATGGAGCAAGGAGTACTTAGCTCATCTCATACTAAGACGTAAATGGCAAATGCCTAGAAGAAATGTTCATGTTGATGACATAGTGTTAGTAAAGGAAGACGACTTACCTAGAAGTCAATGGAAATTGGCCAAAGTCCTAGAAGCTCGAAAGGACAAAGAAGGACTAGTAAGAAGAGTACAAGAAGAAGAGTTACAAATGGGAGACTCAAAACTGGACAAAAGGGGAAAACGTCTCACAACTCCACTCAAATTGGAACGTCCAATACAAAAGTTAGTTGTTCTGCTTGAGAGTAACAAAGACACTTGAGAGTTGAGAAACTGATGGAAAATTCCTCAAATTCATGTTCGAATCCTATTGCTGAGAACATAGAATTATAGGTAATTTTGGTGGGAGTGTAGCTGGCCAGCTAAGACCAGTCCTAGGTTGCTAATATGGTTCACATATATGTGTATACCAAACCTGCCAATAACCTCAGTACAGTGTATATGTGCATATGTAAAAGCTAAAAGCAGAATCATTGCTGTAATCTATGTCTTTGAATGTTATATGACATTTATATATTCATTGTGTTAGCAGAAGCAGAAAAGGAAAATATGCCTTTAAGAGTCAGTATAGAGCTGAGCCAATCACAGACAGCCTCACACTGCACAGAGCCTTAACCAATCCCAGCCAGTTTCACATTTATGCCTGTGTAAAACTCCCTGCTAGATTGTTCTAGAGACACTTGCTCACCAGACAGAAGAGGAAACAGACAAGTTCCAGTCAGAGAAGCTTTATGGAAACAGAGAAGGCCAAATAGGTATTTAATGCACTTGTGTGTTCCCCTATTGTTTAACAGTGCAGGTAGATCTGTGTGTAAAATCTGTTGTGTGTGTTTACTTGCAGTTCCACCGAATTTATCAAATTTAACGAAATAATCTAACGAAATAATCTAACAAGATAAGTAATCAAATCTATCGAATTTATCGAGATAAGCTATCGAATCAACCCGATGTAATACGAATTAAACCATTGTAATACGAAAGAAATAAGTCACTGTAAGATAAACGAAACAAGCCATTGTAAGCAGTGTTATATGAAGAAGATTTGAAGTTATTAAAGAAGTCAACTAAAGTATTCGGTGTGCTCTTTAAACCTACTGCATCCATAGAGCGGCATTGGAGGAATTACAGAGTAAAGTCAGTCTAATCAAACAAAGAAACAGCAATTGCATAATTGTTCTAATGCCACAGCGCACAAGGCACCAAAGGGTGCTGCGCCTGCCACAGTGGAACTATTACCCTCAGAGGTCAAGCAACAGTGCTCCTCAACTTGCACAGTAAAGAGTACACTAGAGAAACAGAGCGCCAGCATATACTGCCACGCGGAGACACCTCAGCGGAACAACAGTACAGGCCATAGCACGTGTGCATTAGTCAGACTGCAGCCGACTCTTAAAGTGGCATAACGGCAAAGGCAAGACAGTCAGAGAAAGAGCGCCAAACCTCCTGCACCCCTAGAGAGAGAGAGAGATGCATGGGGGGAGGGCCAGAGTCCAGAGCTAGAGTGCCCGCACCGCTATCCATCAAGAGCCCACGTGTTGCATCCAGAGAGTTCACGATACTAGTCGCAAGTCACCGCAGAGCATCGCAAAGTCACCGCAGAGCATCGCAAGTCACCGCATCAAGAAAAGAAAAGTCACCTTTAAGACTGACGTTTGTTTCTGCAACCTTCAGATTACGGTATCCTGCTTTTCAATTAAGGTCAGAGCTTTCCTTTATTACTCTCTTATGCACATAGGTTCCTGCTAGAGACATTTTTGTGCTCAAGAGAATACAGACTTTTAATAAAAAGAGGCAGTTATAGTATATGATTCTGATGTATTTAAAGTGAAAGTCATTTATTGCCTGTGTTTTGGTGCTATTACATGTAAAGTGAAAGTCATTTATTCTTGCATTTGGTAGTATTGCATTTAAAGTGACAGGTCCTTATTCATATTAATTGTTATAGCATTCAGAAATGGCTGAGCCTAGCATTGCCACCCCACTGTTAGCGGATGCAATGATAGATATGGTAGAAGGTGAAGAGCAAGAGAACCCGTCTGAATCTGAAAGGTGCAATGAAACGGTAGTCTCGCCCCAAACAAATATAGCTGAAACAGGTGAACTAAGACGTTCATCACGGGACAGAAAACCGACCCAAAAGGTGCTAGAAAATTTGGAGCAAGAGGCAGCACTAAAAGGAAAAAAGTTCTTCCGAATGTATGAGAGGTGGAAAGCATACACCAAAGACATTTGCAGAAAGCTAAAACAAGAAAGCATAAAGGAGAATTTGAGTGAAATGATAGAGACAGTAGAAGATTCTGAGTCAGAGCTTATGACATCATGGGGTTTATTTACTAAAGCTGAAGAGTGCAAAATCAGACTCCCTTCTGCATAGAAACCAATCAGCTTCTAACCTCAGCTTGTTCAATGAAGCTTTGGCAATGAAACCTGGAAGCTGATTGGTTTCTATACAGAAGGGAGTCTGACTTCGCACTCTCCAGCTTTAGTAAATAAACCCCACATGTCAACTTGCAGTCGTCCTTGACACCCTCCCAGGATATTGTAAGGAACATGCATACATGTACCGCAGTCACTAGGGATTTAGTGAAGCTTATGAGAGAACTATCATCTGCAGCAAATTATAATGAAGTCAAGGCACGAAAGGGAATGAATGAGCTCTTCATGAAAGACTATGCTAGGTCCTTAGGAGGAACCACAATCTCAAGTCTGACTTCCATCACTAGCAGAAGCGCCAGCCACATAACAGAGTTCTCAAGTATGTCAGCCAAAAGAAAGGAATTAGCTGAACAACTCGCTGCCAAAAGAGCAGAAGTTGAGATGGAATCTGCCATTGAGGCTCAGCGGCAGGAAATGGAAGCTCAGCACCAGCAAATGGAGGCTGAAATGAAAAGTCTGGAAAGGCAGAAGGAAGTTAAGATTATAGAAGCCAGACTCAGAGTGCCCGAAGAGGATATGAATCAGGGTAGTCATAGATCCAAATCAGTACTAAGTGGAGAAGCTGACTCCTACGTTCTCCCTTACGCCCAGGAAAATGGAAGGAAATCTCCAGCATGTAGTGAAGAAATAAGTCATAGTCCTTTCATCCCTGCTCAGAGAGAAAAGAAGAGAGACTCACCTGATTCAGAACCAAGTGGAAAAAGAGAACCAGATAATTCAACTCCCATATGTCATGGCAGTGGTCACGAGGATGTTACAACTGTTGACCTGACGATACCTCAGAGAATATTTCTCACTAGACTTCCTGTTCCGGAACCTACTGTATTCTCCGGAGACGTACTGAAGTTTATAGAGTGGAAGGCAAGTTTTGAAATGATCATTGAACATCATTGCTCCCGTCCAGTGGACAAGTTATTCTACCTCCAGCGGTATACTGGCGGAGAAGCAAAAAAGGTTCTTGAAGGTAACTTCTATAGGAAAGATGAAGAAGCCTACAAGCAAGCTTGGGAAAATTGAAATGAAAGATATGGTCATCCCTTCTTAGTGCAAAGAGCTTTCAGAGAGAAGTTGATAAACTGGCCTAAAATAGGTCCTAAAGAACACTTCAAGCTCCAAGAGTATGGTGACTTCCTGCAAGCATGCAGCAATGCTATCCCACATGTTCCAAGGACTAGAAGTGTTGAACAACTATGTAGAAAACCACAGGATGCTAGCCAAGCTACCAGAACAAGTGGCTTCTGGATGGAAACGCTATGTGACTAAACCGTTAGATCACGGAAAAAACTTCCCAAGTTTCAAAGAGTTCTCTGAATTTGTCAATAAGGAAGCATGAATAGCGTGTAATCCAGTAACAGCATCTTATGTCTTAAAACCCTTAGAAGAAAGGCCTACAAGAGAGATAAGACGCACAAGAGCAACTAGCTTTGCAACCAACACAGCTACTAAAGGTCCAGATGTCCATGAGCGCAAGTTGAACGTCACTACTGGGATCAGTAAAGAGTTCGAACCGACAAGTCTTCAGACTACCTTCAAGTGTATGTTCTGTGAAGAGAATCACTCCATACATAAGTGCCAACAATTGAAGGAAAGGTCTCCAGATGAAAAGAAGAAGTTTGTGTTTGATAATCAGCTGTGTTTTGGATGTTTAAGAAAAGGCTATATTACTAAAGAATGCAAGAAAAAGGCCACTTGCAGCGTTTGTAAAGGACGTCATCCTACACCACTACATGAAGAACGTCCAAAGAAAGAGAAATCCTTAATGCCCAAGGACACTGAGGAAGAAAATAAAGCGACAGTATTCTCTTGCAGAGTGAGAGAAAGAGAAATCAATGGCACGTCAATGGTTGTACCAGTGTGTATTTCAAATCCTAAAAGGAAGAACAAGAAGGTATACGCCTATGCGCTACTGGATGCCCAGAGTGACGTCACCTTCATTGATCAAGAAATCTGCAAGAAATTACAAGTGGCCACAGAACCAGTGAAACTCAAACTCACCACAATGACAGGAAGAAACACATTGGTGAACAGTCAAAGAGTCAAAGGATTGAGAGTTAGAGGACTCCACTCAAACTGCATATTAGATCTACCTCCAGCTTATACAAAAGACGACATACCTCTGGATCGAGATCGCATACCTACCTGTGAAACAGCCATCAAATGGGAACACCTATCTGTCATATCTCATGAAATGTCCCCGCTGAAGGAATTTGGTGTTGGACTGTTGATAGGCTACGACTGTCCCGAGGCATTGGTACCACGAAAGATAATCGCAGGAGGAAAGGGTGAACCCTACGCAGTCCAAACTGATCTAGGATGGGGTGTTGTTGGAGGAAAACGACAGATTGCAGATTCAGGACAGGTGACAGGATTGTGTCATAGAATATCTGTCCAAGAGTTACCAACTGTAAGTCCAGCGAAAGTACTCAAAATCCTAGAATCCGACTTTGCAGACGTAAGTTCTAATGAAAAGAGTGTATCCCAAGAGGACATAAAGTTTGTACAAGTTCTAGAAGATAATATTCAGAAAAATCAACACGGTTATCTTGAAATGCCCCTACCTTTTAGAGAACGACCTCATCTGCCAAATAACAGAGATCTTGCCCTGGCAAGATTGAAAAGCTTAAAGAAAAGGATGGGAAGAGATCCCAAACTGAAAGACGATTATTTAAAATTCATGAAAGAAATCCTCAAAGAAGGGCACGCAGAGAAAGTTGATGGTCAGCCTAAAAATGGAGACGTGTGGTACATCCCACATCAAGGTGTCTATCACCCAAAGAAACCAGATAAGATCAGAGTAGTTTTTGATTGCTCGGCAAGGTACAATGATGTTGCATTGAACGATCATCTACTAAAGGGACCAGATCTTACAAACACTGTACCTGGAGTACTCTGTAGATACAGAAAGTATCCCATAGCAGTCATGTGCGACATTGAAAAGATGTTCCACCAATTTCATGTGAAGAAAGAAGATAGAGACTTCCTGAGGTTCCTATGGTGGGAAGATGGAGATACAGAGCCAGCGGAATACAGGATGAAAGTGCACTTGTTTGGAGCAGCATCATCCCCAGGTTGTGCCAATTATGGTATGAAGTATCTGGCCAATCAGAATGAAAAGGATTGTCCATCAGCAGCAAATTTTTTGAAGAAAAACTTTTATGTAGATGATGGTCTTATAAACCATTCTTTCCACAGTAGCCTCAATATATGATCCGTTGGGATTCTTGGCACCAATAATCCTCAGAGCAAAAGAAATACTGCAAGAATTATGCAGACAGAAGTTGGGATGGGACGAACCCATACCTGCAGGCTTGAGGCCAAGGTGGGAGAGTTGGATAAGAGGCTTGCATAATTTGAAAGAAATTCGGATACCCAGATGTTTTGTACCTCCTGATATCAGAAAGTACAAGAAAATAGAACTTCATCACTTTTCAGATGCCAGTAGTCATGGTTATGGTCAGTGCTCCTACATCAGAGCAATAGGAGAAGGAAAGATACACTGTGCCCTAGTTATGGGAAAGGCCAGAGTCGCACCCAACAATATTCAGACAATACCAAGACTCGAACTAACGGCAGCCGTCGTTCCAGCATCAGTAAGTCAGTTTCTGAAAGAAGAATTGGAATTGAAAATAGATGAAGAGCATTTTTGGACAGACTCACAAGTTGTCCTAGGTTACATAAACAATGAAGCTCGAAGATTCCACACCTTTGTCGCTAACAGAGTTCAAAAAATTCCAAAAACAACGAATCCAGAACATTGGCACTATGTTGACACAAAGCAAAACCCGGCAGATCATGCTTCAAGAGGCCTAAATGTAACAGAATTGAAGAATTCAAACTGGTTCACCGGTCCAGAGTTCCTTTGGGAAAAGGAAATCAAACCCAGTGAAGGTTATACAGAACTCTCTATGGGTGATCCAGAAGTAAAGGTAGTTCAAACATTGAGCACTGCCGCCAAGTGTCAAGATGACATACTTGAACGACTAGCCAGATGTTCAAAGTGGAATACAGTGTTAAACATAGTAGCTCGAATTCAACGCTTAGCAAAAGGAATCAGGAAGAAAGAATTGTTGAATGTAGAGGAAAGAGTGAAAGCTGAAGAAACGGTTATAAGACTCATTCATCAAAGATTCTACAGTGAAGAATTGAAGAGACTTAGTCAAGAACCTAAGAGACTTCCAAACAACCACCCATTGTACAAGCTTAATCTTATTCTGCAGGATGGTATACTGAAGGTGGGAGGGAGGCTGGAAAATGCGTCGCTACCTAACAGAGTTAATCTACAGAGTACTCCAGGTACAGTGTTTATAAGATCTGGTCCCTTTAGTAGATGATCGTTCAATGCAACATCATTGTACCTTGCTGAGCAATCAAAAACTACTCTGATCTTATCTGGTTTCTTTAACAGTGCAGGTAGATCTGTGTGTAAAATCTGTTGTGTGTGTTTACTTGCAGTTCCACCGAATTTATCGAATTTAACGAAATAAGCTAACGAAATAATCTAACAAGATAAGTAATCAAATCTATCGAATTTATCGAGATAAGCTATCGAATCAACCCGATGTAATATGAATTAAACCATTGTAATACGAAAGAAATAAGTCACTGTAAGATAAACGAAACAAGCCATTGTAAGCAGTGTTATATGAAGAAGATTTGAAGTTATTAAAGAAGTCAACTAAAGTATTCGGTGTGCCCTTTAAACCTACTGCATCCATAGAGCGGCATTGGAGGAATTACAGAGTAAAGTCAGTCTAATCAAACAAAGAAACAGCAATTGCATAATTGTTCTAATGCCACAGCGCACAAGGCACCAAAGGGTGCTGCGCCTGCCACAGTGGAACTATTACCCTCAGAGGTCAAGCAACAGCGCTCCTCAACTTGCACAGTAAAGAGTGCACTAGAGAAACAGAGCGCCAGCATATACCGCCACGCGGAGACACCTCAGCGGAACAGCAGTACAGGCCATAGCACGTGCGCATTAGTCAGACTGCAGCCGACTCTTAAAGTGGCATAACGGCAAAGACAAGACAGTCAGAGAAGGAGCGCCAAACCTCCTGCACCCCTAGAGAGAGAAAGAGATGCATGGGGGGAGGGCCAGAGTCCAGAGCTAGAGTGCCCGCACCGCTATCCATCAAGAGCCCACGTGTTGCATCCAGAGAGTTCACGATACTAGTCGCAAGTCACCGCAGAGCATCGCAAAGTCACCACAGAGCATCTCAAGTTACCGCAGAGCATCGCAAAGTCACCGCATCAAGAAAAGAAAAGTCACCTTTAAGACTGACGTTTGTTTCTGCAACCTTCAGATTACGGTATCCTGCTTTTCAATTAAGGTCAGAGCTTTCCTTTATTACTCACTTATGCACATAGGTTCCTGCTAGAGACATTTTTGTGCTCAAGAGAATACAGACTTTTAATAAAAAGAGGCAGTTATAGTATATGATTCTGATGTATTTAAAGTGAAAGTCATTTATTGCCCGTGTTTTGGTGCTATTACATGTAAAGTGAAAGTCATTTATTCTTGCATTTGGTAGTATTGCATTTAAAGTGACAGGTCCTTATTCATATTAATTGTTATAGCATTCAGAAATGGCTGAGCCTAGCATTGCCACCCCACTGTTAGCGGATGCAATGATAGATATGGTAGAAGGTGAAGAGCAAGAGAACCCGTCTGAATCTGAAAGGTGCAATGAAACGGTAGTCTCGCCCCAAACAAATATAGCTGAAACAGGTGAACTAAGACGTTCATCACGGGACAGAAAACCGACCCAAAAGGTGCTAGAAAATTTGGAGCAAGAGGCAGCACTAAAAGGAAAAAAGTTCTTCCGAATGTATGAGAGGTGGAAAGCATACATCAAAGACATTCGCAGAAAGCTAAAACAAGAAAGCATAAAGGAGAATTTGAGTGAAATGATAGAGACAGTAGAAGATTCTGAGTCAGAGCTTATGACATCATGGGGTTTATTTACTAAAGCTGAAGAGTGCAAAATCAGACTCCCTTCTGCATAGAAATCAATCAGCTTCTAACCTCAGCTTGTTCAATGAAGCTTTGGCAATGAAACCTGGAAGCTGATTGGTTTCTATGCAGAAGGGAGTCTGACTTCGCACTCTCCAGCTTTAGTAAATAAACCCCACATGTCAACTTGCGGTCGTCCTTGACACCCTCCCAGGATATTGTAAGGAACATGCATACATGTACCGCAGTCACTAGGGATTTAGTGAAGCTTATGAGAGAACTATCATCTGCAGCAAATTATGATGAAGTCAAGGCACGAAAGGGAATGAATGAGCTCTTCATGAAAGACTATGCTAGGTCCTTAGGAGGAACCACAGTCTCAAGTCTGACTTCCATCACTAGCAGAAGCGCCAGCCACATAACAGAGTTCTCAAGTACGTCAGCCAAAAGAAAGGAATTTGCTGAACAACTCGCCAAAAGAGCAGAAGTTGAGATGGAATCTGCCATTGAGGCTCAGCGGCAGGAAATGGAAGCTTAGCACCATAAAATGGAGGCTGAAATGAAAAGTCTGGAAAGGCAGAAGGAAGTTAAGATTATAGAAGCCAGACTCAGAGTGCACGAAGAGGATATGAATCAGGGTAGTCATAGATCCAAATCAGTACTAAGTGGAGAAGCTGACTCCTACATTCTCCCTTACGCCCAGGAAAATGGAAGGAAATCTCCAGCATGTAGTGAAGAAATAAGTCATAGTCCTTTCATCCCTGCTCAGAGAGAAAAGAAGAGAGACTCACCTGATTCAGAACAAAGTGGAAAAAGAGAACCAGATAATTCAACTCCCATATGTCATGGCAGTGGTCACGAGAATGTTACAACTGTTGACCTGACGAAACCTCAGAGAATATTTCTCACTAGAATTCCTGTTCCGGAACCTACTGTATTCTCCGGAGACGTACTGAAGTTTATAGAGTGGAAGGCAAGTTTTGAAATGATCATTGAACATCATTGCTTCCGTCCAGTGGACATGTTTTTCTACCTCCAGCGGTATACTGGCGGAGAAGCAAAAAAGGTTCTTGAAGGTAACTTCTATAGGAAAGATGAAGAAGCCTACAAGCAAGCTTGGGAAAAATGAAATGCAAGATATGGTCATCCATTCTTAGTGCAAAGAGCTTTCAGAGAGAAGTTGATAAACTGGCCTAAAATAGGTCCTAAAGAACACTTCAAGCTCCAAGAGTATGGTGACTTCCTGCAAGCATGCAGCAATGAAAGAGCGCCAAACCTCCTTCACCCCTAGAGAGAGAAAGAGATGCATGGGGGGAGGGCCAGAGTCCAGAGCTAGAGTGCCCGCACCGCTATCTATCAAGAGACCACGTGTTGCATCTAGAGAGTTCACGATACTAGTCGCAAGTCACCGCAGAGCATCGCAAGTTACCGCAGAGCATCGCAAAGTCACCGCAGAGCATCGCAAAGTCACCGCAGAGCATCGCAAAGTCACCGCAGAGCATCGCAAGTCACCGCATCAAGAAAAGAAAAGTCACCTTTAAGACTGACGTTTGTTTCTGCAACCTTCAGATTACGGTATCCTGCTTTTCAATTAAGGTCAGAGCTTTCCTTTATTACTCACTTATGCACATAGGTTTCTGCAAGAGACATTTTTGTGCTCAAGAGAATACAGACTTTTAATAAAAAGAGACAGTTATAGTATATGATTCTGATGTATTTAAAGTGAAAGTCATTTTATTGCCTGTGTTTTGGTGCTATTACATGTAAAGTGAAAGTCATTTATTCTTGCATTTGGTAGTATTGCATTTAAAGTGACATGTCCTTATTCATATTAATTGTTATAGCATTCAGAAATGGCTGAGCCTAGCATTGCCCCCCCACTGTTAGCGGATGCAATGATAGATATGGTAGAAGGTGAAGAGCAAGAGAACCCGTCTGAATCTGAAAGGTGCAATGAAACGGTAGTCTCGCCCCAAACAAATATAGCTGAAACAGGTGAACTAAGACGTTCATCACGGGACAGAAAACCGACTCAAAAGGTGCTAGAAAATTTGGAGCAAGAGGCAGCACTAAAAGGAAAAAAGTTCTTCCGAATGTATGAGAGGTGGAAAGCACACATCAAAGACATTCGCAGAAAGCTAAAACAAGAAAGCATAAAGGAGAATTTGAGTGAAATGATAGAGACAGTAGAAGATTCTGAGTCAGAGCTTATGACATCATGGGGTTTATTTACTAAAGCTGAAGAGTGCAAAATCAGACTCCCTTCTGCATAGAAATCAATCAGCTTCTAACCTCAGCTTGTTCAATGAAGCTTTGGCAATGAAACCTGGAAGCTGATTGGTTTCTATGCAGAAGGGAGTCTGACTTCGCACTCTCCAGCTTTAGTAAATAAACCCCACATGTCAACTTGCGGTCGTCCTTGACACCCTCCCAGGATATTGTAAGGAACATGCATACATGTACCGCAGTCACTAGGGATTTAGTGAAGCTTATGAGAGAACTATCATCTGCAGCAAATTATGATGAAGTCAAGGCACAAAAGGGAATGAATGAGCTCTTCATGAAAGACTATGAAAGTCAGTCTAATCAAGCAAAGAAACCGCAATTGCATAATTGTTCTAATGCCACAGCGCACAAGGCACCAAATGGTGCTGCGCCTGCCACAACTATTGATGGCAATAATAGTGACAAAGTGTCCTGTGAATTAAAGTTCATTAAAGGTAGCAGGTGTCTCAGCTATCTCATCTCCATGTGAGCAAATGGTGATCTGGTGAAGAGCGAAATGGTAAAAATGCGCACTCACCGGAAGCGCAATTTTTATGCGTAATAATCAGATCTCCTTCTGGTACAGCCTGGTATAGAAATTCTACCTCTGTCAATGGGTTATCACTCAGACGGGTATGGTCAAAGGCTTCCCTCCTTGGATCTGGACAGGTCACCTGCGGTCCTGGGAGGAGGCTCAATTGCTCGGCGTGGGGCAAAAAACAGAAATGCCCATAGTGTAGTAGATTAAAGTAATTTATTGAAAGAATTTTAAAATGTTAAGAAACAAATATACACCAGAGCATAATAGGTCCCAGTAAGGATACAGGTAATTAGACAGGCTATGAAGGTATGGAGGACTGTTCACAGAGGTATAAAAGGCAGCAATCCGGGCTGCTCCAACCATAAACATGTAATAGCACTAACCAGCTGGTTTGTTATGATGGCCGCCGGACCTCCGTGATCCGGCGGCGTGACGTCATGGCGTACAAGGGCTCCTCCTAGACTCGTTTCATATCCACATACGTCATCAGTAGGGGTGTTGCCGAGGTAGCCGGACATCAAGCATGAACTAAATTTATAGTTGCGGTGCGCGCGCATATTAGCGAGTGCCATCTTGCCAACGTGGCACGCGACTGCGCGAATGGCCCGAGCGCCATATTTGTGTGGATCAGTGGAAAGACAAATTGTGTGTGGCGCCTGCGTAGGTAGTGCGGTCGCCATACTCTCTTAGTTTGGTTTCCATGATGCTTGCACGTGTTGGCAGGCGCCATTTTTCTGGCGCAGCAAACAACTGCGCACGCGCCAATGATCCAGGCACCATATTAGTGTGGGTCCGTCACAAGGAAACCGGTACACATGGCGCATGCGTGTGCCATGCGGTCGCCATATTCTGGTGGATATTCAATGCATGCAAGCCGCTGGGATAGAGAGAAACCAAATGGGAATACAATAGATACATTTAAACTCTAGTATTAAGAGAATCTATAGTTCAAATTGGTTATAGGTTATGGTTGAATAGACTTGTATTATCTACTTGATCAAAATTATGGTAGTGGGATTCATATGTGTACATTATTGAGTAAATTGTAGATAATAATCCAATCTATGCCAGCATGATTAAGGTTTCATGAGTCGAAGTAGTCAATATTCCTGTCAGATATTCAAAACAATACAAAAATCACTGTTTCAATTAGCATAAAAATGAATAAATAAAACAGAAAAATATAATATAAATGGATAAATCACATCATAACAATAATAGACACATATTCGATAGGTATGTCTTTCTCCATGTAATGCCTAAAGACTAAAAACTCCAAAGGTAAAATGAGTGGAGAACTATGTGGATCTTCCAGTTCCTCCAGGAAAATCAGAAAAAAAGAGATAAATGTGGAATAGTTCTTAAATCTATAAAAAATATAAAAATATAAGGAACTCCAAGGCATCTCAACTGTTGTCTATAAAGCAATTTATATCAACGTTGACGTTATGACCTTTAGGGGTCAAAGTCTTCATTAGATAAATCCACTTGGTCTCCATTTGGGAAACCTGTCTCTGTTTATTGGAGCCCCGCCAGTGTGGTTGTACGATATCTATCCCTATAAACCTGAGAGACGATGGGTACTTATGGTGAACATATCTATAATGTTTTGACAAGGGATGTTCCTTGAAACCTTTTTTAATGTTATAAATATGTTCGCGGAACCTGTCTCGTAATCTCCTAGTTGTCCAGCCTATGTACTGTTTCCGGCACGGGCATTCTAGGAGATATACGGCATATCTGCTGTTGCAGTAATAAGAGGTGAAATATCATAGGTTAACCCCGTGATAGAAGATGTGAATGACTCTACTTTCCTCTTTGACATCTTGTTATGTTGGCATATCTGACATTTTTTACATGGGTAGAAACCCTTGAGGTTAGAGATAAGACTAAGCTTAGGAGGACGGTCAATCACATTCGGAGAGATCCTATTCCTGAGATTCTGTACAATCTCCGGCCTATCGGGAAGGGCTCGAGAAAGGACAGGATCGGCCCTGAGGATATTCCAGTTCTTATGGATAATTTTACTTAAAACCTTATGTTGTATGGAAAAAGAGGTGACAAAGGGACAAAATTGTTTGTCCTTTTTTTTACGTAAACCAGACAGCATATCATCACGATTCATTTTAGCTATGTTGTCAATTTCGGCATCTAAGGTACTATCCTTGTAGTCTTTCTCCACAAATCTTTGTCTTAAGATGGCAGCTTTGGTATAATAGGAATCAATCTCTGTTCAATTTCGTCTTACCCTCATAAACTGACTTTTGGGTATATTTGATAACCAAAGGGGATGATGACAACTATCCGTAGGGATGTAGCTGTTCCTATCAGTCTGTTTAAAGAAGGCTTCCGTGGATGATCAGATGCCAATAGTACACAATGGGGTTGATTTAATAAATGCAAATATACTGTGTACTGCAAGTGTCATTGCTCCAGAGCTTATTAAATGGGTTAAAGCTTCACTTTGCAAAGAATACCCAATCACATGCAAGGAAAATTTAAAAAAACAAAACCATTTTTGCTTGCACATGATTGGATGATAGAAATCAGCAGAGTTTCTCTTCAGATCTTGAACAACTGCACTTGCAGTACACAGGCTTTTTGCCTTTTGTAAATGAACTCCAATGGCTTTCATTCATAGCCATTCATTGTGTATTATTGTGATTTCTGTGATTGGTCACAGTGATCACGATACATGGGCCAATCACAGTGGACCTGTACCATGTGATAACTGGTCAATCACAGCTATCACAATAGTACACAATGGCACATGAATGGATGCCATTCAAAAAATGATTGCTTATACATGTAACATTGACCAGATCATCAATGTAATAAGCAATCATAGTGAAAAAAAAATCCTGATCAACTTCTCAGAGCAATACATTGTCACTATGGTGACACTGTACTGTTCTGGTCACAGTCTGTTTCCAAAATCTCTGGTATTTTTTCATTTATATAGCAAAATGTAAAAAAAAACATTAGTGATTAAATACCATCAAAAGAAAGCTCTGTCTCAAAAAATGCTGATAATTTATTTTGGGTACAGTTTGCATTCAAAATGTGAGAGCACTGAAAGTTGAAAATGGCCTGGGTGGGAAGGGGATGAAAGTGTTTGGTACTGAAGTGGTTAAAGTAGACCCCAAAAGCGGTCCACACAACGCAGTGCGATGTGAAGAGGAGGATTGCATTGGTGTGAATACCTATGTGATCCAATTCTATTGCAGAC
Source organism: Staurois parvus (assembly GCF_062004578.1). Lineage (NCBI taxonomy): Eukaryota > Metazoa > Chordata > Amphibia > Anura > Ranidae > Staurois > Staurois parvus. The sequence continues at coordinate 34,625,602 of NW_028318083.1, read as the reverse complement.
CCAAAAAAGGGTCCTGCACGTTTTGGGTGCAGTGCAAATAGAGCCATACAAAATGTATGGCTCTGATCACACCGCACACAAATCACATGTGATTTGCACAGGAAGGCGGTGCGGTTCCTGTGCGAATCACATGCGATATATGGAGCCGCACGTATGTGATCCCAGGCTTAATGTGAAAAATAAACACAAACAGTGCTATGAATTGTACAGTGCAACCAAATGGTTAACGTGTATCTAAAAATGTAAATGTGAGTCCACAGTTAATCACAAATATCCAGAGATGTGCTTAGTAGTGCCTCAAATTTCAGTTCTACAAAGTTCCACCCATGTTGAAATAGTACACACTTGAATCTTGCCCGTGCTGCATTCCACTCAGTGGTGCTCCACCACCACACAGACTGCATGCTCATCTCAGGGTATGACCCATATAGATATATAGGGATAAAGTACTTAATCCAATAATGCTGGGATCACCTCCACCTAAGTAAGATGCCTTGTACCTTTGGTGTGCAAGTCCCTTTAAAGATCTTTTTCTGCTGACAGTGGTTAGGAGCAGTACTCATACAAAGAAAAGATTGCTAATAGTGCAAAAAGTTGAATAAAACAATAAAAAAAACGCCAAGTAACACACATAGGATGAGAGTTGATAACACTCAGCAAGAGCATGTAAAATGCACACAGGATCTGTTTACATCCTACTTCTGGTTTTCTGCTCCTTAAGTAATATCACCTGGCTCCATCCATTGGCATCTGATTTCCTTTTGGGAGTATCTCACCAAAAATTTTTTTTTTTTTTTTTTTTGCAGGCAATGTCCAAAATCTGACTTCTGTGAAAATCATTGAGTCAAACACACAAGCATTTCTTGGGGGCGTTTCGTAAACCATCTGTGTACAGAACACCTCCTTTTTTCCATACTGCATTTTACAGAAAATTACAGAGCTGCAGATTGAAAAGGAAAAAGTAATTTTTAATAACATTCAATTATAATATGAGTTGTGTCGCAATTGTATATGCTATAATTTTTTTACATCCCCTTGCCCTGTCCTGTACCTCCAGCATATGCAGATGCTGACTTTTAAAAAGAAAAAACAAACTGAAGTTCCTCTAAGATATGATTGTAAATGATCAAATCTCTATATGTTTCCACCATGTGATCCCATAATCTGATTTTTGGAAATCACACATCATTTGGAGAAATAAATTGAAACATGTATAGATATTATAACTCTCTTGGTTGAATCTGACATAATCTGCCTGAACACATTCAGATATTAATAGGAATTTAAATATCTCTCATTTTACTAACTAAGCACCAAAGATCATTATATCTATTCTCCATTCAAGTGGAAAACAATACAATAGATCAGCCTTTCTCAACCTTTCTAATATGGACTTTCAGGTTACAGTGAACCCTGCTAATAATTACTAAATCTACTGTTCCCTGTACATTCACCTGAATAGTAAGTTGATATAAAAGAGTAAGGAATGTGGTGTACTTGATATATTTGACACCTAGGACTTTTCTATACAGCAAAATTATTTTCAGCAATACAAATTAAAATAATTACAATAGTAACAGCAAGAAAAGACATAGGGTTCCCTAATATTGGTTGCCAGCAGAGAAGTGCCCCCTTATATTGTGGTCTCTGAAGTACTTCCTAACATTGGTGGCCAGCAGAGAAATGCCCCCTTACATTCTAGTCTCTGAAGTACCCCCTAAAATTGCTGTTTAGTGGAGAATGGTCCCCTTACATTGGTGGTCAGTGGAAAGAATATTTCTTTCATTGGTGGTGAGAAGAATCTTCCTTACTGTTCCCCACTGGCGCTAAGACAGAGAACTGAGAGATCAAAGACCGCTGACCGCTCATTTCTTGGTCTTCAGTGAGCAGAGAGCTGGCGACTCTCCGTCATCAGCTGTCTGTTCTGTCCCTCCAGTGCTCACTGGAGTACCAGCTGTGAAGGGACAGGAGCAGCTTAGGCTCTCAGTGGCTTGCTGAGCCAGCTGCTGGTCAAGCATTTGGGTGGTTCCTATCATTAAAGTTAGAATTCCTACTGAGTCTAGACTGACTAACGCCAGCTAACAGAGGGCTTTAGCCTGCTGTCTCCTGAATATTGGTCACAGGAATGCAGAACTAAGTCACTCCTGTGACCTACAGAAGTATGACCAAAAGAGCTTTGGCCATATTCCTATAATGTCTAGTCTGGTGCTCCAACTCTGCTACCTCGCTGAAGAGCATTGACCAGAGACAGAGCTAGGTTGTAGAAGGTAGAGTGTTCTATTTAGCAATACTGTTGAGTTGCCACCAGCAATAAGATTGCTAACCTGATATGGGCCCAAGGGAAGCTGTTTGGCTGATAGGTGTAATTGTAGGATTAGATTGTGAACAATTGAAGAACTAGCAATGAGTGGGCCCAAATGAAAAATATCTTTTGTTATGAGAAACTAATAAGTGGATATCTCTTATGTAGAGCTATGGATGTGCAGATGCCCGAATCTCTGTTTTTTATGGATTTGCCGGATCTAAGGGAACTCTGCGCTGTAAAGATCTATTTGAACCCTGGAATTTTAAATCCTTGTGTTAGAGATGCACAGATTAAACTCTGCAGGTATGCACTTATTCCATCTAACTTGGGCACACTGGACTCAACAGATGTTTTTTTTTTTCTACCCTTAATTTTTTTTTTATTTCTGTATTTCAGACAATTGTTATTTCTTCATGAAGAGATTGTCGCTTCACCAAATCCAGAACAGTTTGATCAAATAACAGTCATCATGGCAGTGAGTTTAACATCTTTCATTTGCTATTGAGAAACAGCTCATATTTTTTTAAAGTGTAATTCCACTTTTGTGAATATAAACAATGCTGTTTTCAATTCAGGCTAAAGAGAAGGACACTTCCAAAACTGAAAACATTCTACACATTGTACATTGGCACTTTATTGCATCTTTGTTGTTGCTTTCTTCCTGCGTACTCTTGCTCTGTAACTGAAAAGCTGCAGAGAAAAGCATTCCTCCACCAAAGTCCGGTTTGGGGGGAGCTCTATGTACTGGGAAGGGGGTGCTCTGTACTGGAGTGGGTGGGGTGAGCTTTGTAGTGAGGAAGGGGGACTTGAGGGAAGAGGCTTGTACTGGCAGTGGAGGAGGAGCTTTGTAGTGGTGTTTCTTCCACTAACACCAGTGATATAGGGACAATTTTCCTTTCACTAACACCACTGATTCAAGGACATTTTCCCAAGTCATCCTCCAGGATGGTCACATGAGAGATAGGCCAGGGTTTCTCTCAATCGCAATTGCAGAATAGGGAGGGGGTTATGACTCTGGACTGTAATCCCTCCCCAGGCTTCTGTTTAGCATTGCTTTGTCATGTGACAGAATTGATAACTTTAACTGGAGCACACCTGTTTTGTGGGGACTGCCCCCCCCCCCGGGAAGTGACCATTTTAGTCAGTGTTCTAATCCCACAGTGAATTCTCCAATGACAATACACACAGATGAACCAGCAGATAAAAGGTAGTGATTCTGTTTTCTACTGACAAGTTCGTTTTCATAAGTGGTCCTATGTTTTTGGAAGTTTCGTGTGTGAATATACCCTTACACTAGCTCCTGCTACAGGTTTGTCTTTATGTATGAATGTACTAAATGTAGACAACAGGGGAGTATATGATTAGGAACATAACATGTGGATATTGAGACCTGACCAGGGTATCTCTATGAATTGTCTCAAGCCTTATATATCAAATTCACAACTTGTTCACTGTGTATGTGGTTTTAGTTATAGGCATTGTTGCAGGTTCCACATGATTTGTTGTCCTTGTATGAATGCACCTCGACACTGGACTTGTGTATTGTACAAAGATTCTTTTAATTAAAAGTTATATACTATAACTATATATAGTCTTATGGCATATACTATCAGTTCGTTATACATACCGTACTGTATATCACTGTTGTTCTAGTCAGATTGTGCTTTGTGGCATCGACCTCAATTGAATACGTATTGCTGATTAATGGGTATTTCATATATGAATACACCATGACTCTGACCTCATTCTTTTGCAGTATAGGTCTCTATGTGCTAGTGAAATGCCAACATTGCAGCTTATACTTACTTAATTACGTGCCAAACACAAGGCCCTGTGGGCCAAATCTGGCCCACCAGGCCATTTCATTTGGCCCTTGTACATTTTTTTTTCTGTTGTTTGAATTGGAGGGACTTGTGTCTTTTTTCAACCAAATTAACTATGTAACTAACACATCCCTAAACCCTACTCTCTGTATGTAGTGCACCCCTGAACTCTGTACTCTGGACATAGCGCACCCCTGAACTCTGCCCCATGTTCGTAGTGCACCCCTGAACACTGCATTATGTACATAGCGCATTCCCTGAACTCCACACATAACGCACTCCTGTTATTTACTGCCTGTTTAAAATCTTCCCACTGTTAGTGCAGTTTGTCATCACCCACTGTTCAATGCGGTTTGTTGGGGGAAGGGGCATTGTTAAGTTCTTGCACCTATTCTCTGAGGGAAAAAAAGCCCTAGTTAAATTTACATTTACATATACAATCGGCAAAAGTAATGCTGATGCGGCCCACGATCAAACTGAGTTTGCCATTCCTGCTATAGATCATGCCTTAATTATGAAAGTCACTATCTGTGGCTCTGTATATGCAATATATTCTATGGTAGGCTTGGTACTTAAGTGACCCCATGAATTGAGAGGTTTTTCTTATATGAATACACCTCTACACTAACTTTGTGTATTCAGCAATATTATTGTCTTTATGCATAAATGTACATGGAAATGATGGGAGTTAATGGTTTAGGGATAAGGCCTCCTGGATACTGAAGTCTGACCAGAGTATCTTTATGTGTCTGAGGCTGTATATATTAAATTCACAAACTGTTATTGTATATATAGTATGTGATTTTTTTTTTCATGGCTTTTGCACATGGATGGCTCATGGGTTATGGCTGCTAAAGCTTCAGGCAGCAGGCAATTTTATTCTTCACATTGAGGACCAGCTCACAATTTTATTTTTGCGTTCTGTTCCAAATGTGTTTTTGAGGCATTCCAGTGCATTTTTTTCCCTTTTCCCTTTTTTTTTTTCTTCATCCCAGTTCAGGACATGTGTGTTTTTGATGCATTTTGCCACATTCCATACAGGAAAAATGCAGTACGTTCTACTTTTGTTGATTGCACTGAAAAGCACTTCACTGGTGTGAACTAGGGCTATTGGAATACATTGAAAACAGACTGAATCCATTTTTGATGGAAATTTCACTGAAGTGCATCTGGTGTGAACCAGCCCTTAGACATACCAAATGCACTTCCTGGGTCTGTAATTGGTAGGGTTATAGGACATGGTTCCAGTCATCTACCATTTGAAATGTTTTAAGGCTCCATGCACACTAGGAGCTTAAAAAAAACAATATAAAAATGCTGTGTAAAATAAACGCTTATATTTATCATTCTTGTGCTGACGTTTAGCAGTTTTTGTTCCAGTGTTTATCAGCGAATAGCAGGTTGTTAAAGGGTAGCCACTGTGTCCTTAACAACTGATGACTCACCAGCTGTCAGCAGGGTGCCAGCATTAAAACATTTTTTTTTTTTAAAACCTCGTGGGGGTTCCCCCCCAATCCATATCAGCCCTTCAAGTCTGTTGTGAAATAAAGGCATGGGGTCTTCCCCAAAATCCATACCAGACCCGAGCATGCAGCCTGGCAGGCTAGGAAAGGAGGGGAAGGGACTAGCAAGCACCGGGGGGGGGGAAGGGTGCATGTTGATGGGGGCAAGGGCCTCTTCCCCACAACCATAGACTGTGGTCTAGGGCTTAATAGAATCTGGAAGATCAAAGTACCCCTACTCATTCACAGAAATATCTGTTTAGGAAAAAAAAATTGTCCCCCCATGTAGATTCATCGGCAATCACGATGAACGCCACTCCGCCAACCCGTTTACAAAAAACCCAAAACATAAAAATGGTCACCCAGGTTTCCCCGCCCCCTTTGTTTATTTAGTGGCAGCAGAGTTCATCTTGGTTGACATTAGATCTCCACCTGGGGACAGCTTTTTATAATAAAGGATTTGTAAAAAACTGGCTCCTGTCTTTACTTATATTACATTTTTGTGGCCTAGTATGGTTCAAAGGGGAGAGTAGCTACCTTGTCCCCCCTTTCCTTTTTTTTTTTTTTATTTTAATTTTGACGTGGGGTTCCCCGCAAAATCCATGCCAGACCTAAGGGTCTGGTATGGATTTCGGGGAGAACCCATGCCATTTTTAAAAAATAGTTTTGGCAGTTTTTTTAATTTATTTTTAATGCCAACATTCTTTTGCTTACATTGAGCTCCTGCACCTTCTTGGGCAACAAGCTTCGCGCAATGACAATCTCAGCAAAAACCACACCGCGTTTTCGGTGCCATTATAAATGAATGGCACTCAAACACACGTGATGTGTTTAGCTTCTATTGCAGTGCAATTTAGAATTGCAGGCAGAATTTCAGGCAGAATTGCGGCTATTCTTCCTGCAATCCCAAATCGCCAGATGTGAACAGGGCCTAAAGGTCATCTTCATGGTATAGCGCAATACATGAAGCCATATAAATTATAAACACTAGGCCCTTTACATAATATTATGTGCTCACTATAAACTTTTGCAGCGGCTTGATTGTATACTATTGTGTTAACCTTTTGCAAGAATGGTGGTGTGACTGGGGTAATAGGTAGGTATTGGTGATTATCGTGACTCACTGTCGCTGGATTCTTATGGTATTATATTTTAATATTTAAAAAAAAAAAAAAAAAAGGTCAATAGCTAAAATGTAATATTCTATTACTAGCACAAGCTTAGGCTTTTGAATTTGTAATAATTTAATACTCCTCATTATTACAAAGAGTCTAACTTTGTTTACCTAACTCTTTCTGCTTAACAATATATTTAACTTCAGGTGTTTGGGGAGCTGGGGTGTACAGCACTTGCCTAGCTGTCATACTAACATTCAGGTATGGGCGTGTTTTGGATATGAAGAGCAAGTAGGTTAACTGTCTGTGTGCCTCAGTTGTCATGATGGGTATAACCATCTGAACTGCAGTTCTACATGGGTCTGTGCTCTGCACTGGGGTTTGGATGCGATGCAGCTTAAGGGGTGAGCATTCCAGAGGGTTTAGGGAATTATCATCTGTGTCAGGCCTGATCAATGATCTTGGCATTCTCAGAAGGCCGCTCCGGCATGTCTTTGCTGCAACTCTAGCAAGAGGTTGCATCTAGGGACAATATTAGATGTATTTTGTGGTACATAGAATCTACTAGAGTATGTAATGGTCAATTCTGTCCATTCTTGTAGTGTCAGGTCAGGGTTTCAGCACACTCCACTCAAACTTGTAGTGGAGGACTGGTGCCATTTTTACAGTTGTCACAGAGCCACCTTGTGGTTTAGCTCTGACACGTCTTTCAGATTCAGCAGTATTGACCTTTGGTTTTGTCTAGACTGGTCTTTGCTGTTTAACCAGGTAAACTATGCCCTATAGCAGTTTGACAATGGACACACCTGATGACAGTTTTTTTTTTTTTTAATAATAAAGGACTTGTCAAAAACTGGCTCCTGTTTTTACATTACTTTTTTTTTTTGTGGCCTGGTCAATATCTTTGCTTACATCAGAACTGTACCAGCGCTCACAATAGTAAAGTAAAAAAAATAAAAAAAAAACCAAAAAAAAAAACCAGAGAAAACAAAAATAGTTGTTTTATTGGGTTATTGTTTTGTTTCACATGACAGTCATAAGTGTTTCTATATTTTGTTTCTGCTCCTCCCTTTCCTTTGGTTTAGTTAATGCTGTATAGATAGCCCTCCCCCTTTCCCAGAAATGCATTGCAGCTCTAGCCTCATGTCATGGAACAGGAAACATTATGATCTTTTGACCTATCGAATGTTCATTGTTGTAAGATTCTCTCAGTTTATGGCATAAACTTCACAAGATCTACAAGATGTCTCATCGATTGAGTCACTGACTGTGGTATCCAGTTTAGGTTGAAGTTATCGCTATCTCATCATAACTGTAAGTTACAGAGATCACACTATCAATGCTTAGATTGAAGAGACAGAACAGTGAAAAGATCAGTGGAATGCTTCATATGATCCTGGCTAGTCAAAGGATCAGTGAAATGTCTTCATAAGAATTCTTGCAAGCTAGAATACACAGTGAGATGTTACATGGATACTGGATATAACAGCTATAGAGAGTGCAGCCACCTCTACACAAGTCTGTATATGCCTCCAAGTATATCCCAGCATAACACTCATCAGTGTCAGGACAGATTATTGATGTGAATGTTTTACAACTGCAAGTTTATACACTGCATCTGTATACATTACCACATAGCTTGCCTGTGCACTTATAAGAAAGAAAAAGAAAACCTTCTGCAATCATTGCCTAGGAAACCTGAACTCAGCCACAGAAAAAGTGTTACATTTCTCTGTAAACTTTCTATCAACCCCTCTCCTTGCTAACATGTTTCAGGAAAGTAATATACAGTCTGGGAAAACCAATACACAACCACAATCAGAGCTTCATCCAGAGCAGGACTTAGATAAAAGAGAAAAATGCTTAAGAAATCCAACCTGGAAAGTGCAAGAAAATTTTAATGCTGACAAGTTAGAATTGCTGTCTAATATTAACGACTTATTTATTACTGTTAAATGCATGTCGGCTCTCTCTCAACAATCTCATGAGCCAATACAACTAGAGGGCGCTATCCAACAATTGAATGTTGCTTATGAGAATTCTCAAAGCCTGTGTGTTAAATATATTGCTCTATTAAAGCGGTACAACACTCAAAGGTCATTGGAAGAATTAATGAGTTTTGAGGAGCTCAATATTGAAAGAGACAATTTAGTGGTGCGAACAAAGACAAAGGCAGAAGTGAGAATAACACAGCTCCATGAATCCAGATCTTATCGCTCTGCTTCTACTAGACGCTCCTCAAGATCTTCCAAATCCCTACAATCAAGTTCTTCTACACTCAGTCAACAACTAATAAAAGCACATGCTGATGCTGAAGCTTCTAAAATTCAGGCAGCTTTCGTCCAAAAGAAAGCAGAAATGGAGGCTCAGTCCGCAGAAATGGAGACTCAGGCCGCACATAAGAAAGCAGAAATGGAGGCTCAGGCCGCAGAAATGGAGGCTCAGACCACACATCAGAAAGCAGAGAAAGAAGCTGAAGCCACATGCCAAAAGGCAGAAATAGAAGTTTTGGAAAAACAATGTGAGCATGCCACAGCCATGTCAAGGTTAAGGGCCTTAGAACAAGCCGCTAGTGAAAACGAAAGAGACAACAATTCCAGACACTCAGTTGTATCTTATGTCTCAGATTCTTCACACACCTCTCCAGAACGTCAACTCCCTGTCACAGCAGCAAAACAACTCAATCAAAGTCTCTTCTCTGCACCTACTGGTACCTCAAGACGATTTGCCCTTATATCCTCCAATACATCAGACTGCAGCATCTCAGCTAGCCGCAGACACTGGTGTTTATTTAATAGACCGTTCATCATACTTTGGCACCAACAGTGTACCTCCTAGCAAACGCACTACTCTACAAACTAACATGCCAATGGACTTTAAGCCAGTTCCGGCATCGAATGCCTTAGCAGCAACATACGTTCCTAAGTCACTCCACGTAAGTCCACTAACCATCACAACCAACTCTGTTCCACCTGCAGTCATGCACCCAAAATCAGAAAACACAGACATGTCACAGTTTACTAAATACATGCTTTGCAGAGAACTTGTTAAGACAGGCCTCACCAAGTTTGATGACAAGCCTGAGAATTACAGAGGCTGGAAATCCACTTTTAAGGCCACAATGAGTGACCTAGACATCAATGCCACAGAGGAAATAGATCTACTCATTAGATGGCTAAGTCCGCAGTCTACTGAACGCATCAAGAGACTCAAAGTAGTTCATATTGACAACCCTGCTGCAGGCCTTAATGCTGCTTGGGGCGACGTGAACATACCTTTTGGCAGCCCAGAGGCCATTGAAGATGCTTTATTCAAAATGTTGCAAAGCTTACCAAGGATTTCTGCTAGTGACAATCTAAAGTTTCAAGAACTCGGCGATGTTCTATTAGAGCTTCATCTTGCTAAGGCTGACATCAACTTACCTGGTCTCAGTTACCTTGACACCTCTCATGGCATCAAATCTATTCTCAAGCTACCATATGGAATTCAAGATGGGCAACACTTGGATCAAAGTATAAGGAAGAACATAGAGTTGCCTTTCCTCCTTTTTCCTACTTCTGCGAGTTCATCAAAAGAATTGCAGACACTAAGAATGACCCAAGTTTCCCATATGGGGACTGTAACCTTCTCAGTACACTCTCTCCAAGACCTATGAACACATGTATGTCGAACAGAGACCGCAGAGGTCCAGCGTTAGTGAAAAGGACTAATGTTTTACCTGCACCTGCTACAGTTCTTGAAAAGACTGATCAAAACAAGAGAATTTGTCAGGGATCGTGGCAGCGCGTGGGTCTGCACATGCGCAGAACACTGATACACTCTAACCGGCGGGCGCTAGGACTTAGGCAGCCGCGGCAACCGTGCATGCGCACTCACGATCGCAGACGCGCGCCTGGCACCAATGACAGTGCAGGGCGCACTATTTAAAACCAGCCCTACACAGACTCAAATTGCCGTATGGTCTTCATTATCTGTTCCTGCTTGTTTTGCCTGCTGATTGACCTTGTTGCCGACCCTGCTCGATCCTGACCTTTGCTGACCATCTCCTGCTTTGAGCCCTGGCTCGTTTGACTACTCTCCTGCATACCCCTGATTATCTGACCTCCTGTTGTTGGACCTGGCGTGTGACCCAACTACTCTCTGTCTGCTGCTCTGTACCGTTCTGTCTCCACTATTACCGACCCGGCCCATCAGACTACGCTACACTACCCTGCCATCCATCCGTCCATCCATCCTGCACGGATCCGGTCACTGGTGCCCAGGTATATCCGCCTCTTCACATCAGGCTCTCTTCCAGTACATACCTCTGGCGGTTCGCTCTACCACAGGCGGGTGCACTCAGGGACCGCGACCTGGTCACAGTCTGCTCCAAGTCCATCCCCACCATCAGGGGCCCTGGTGAATAAGCAGACTGGGACTTAGACCCCGCGCCCTGGGGAATTCTGTCCTGTGGGTTGCTAGAGATACTGTCAGGCGGTACATGACAGAATTGAGGACCCAAATCACCAATGTCCAATACATAACAAACCACATCCACTTAAGAAATGTAACGGCTTCAGAAAGAAAACCTCCAAGAACTTAAGGAACTTTTGAAGAAATTTGGGGTTTGCTACAAATGCTGTGCCTTCACAAAACACTTTGCAAAGGACTGTAAAGAGATCATCAAATGTATAGAGTGTGACAGTGATGACTCTACTACGCTCACAATCTTCCTGAGGTAAAGCAAGGCGGGGAGCGCCCAGATCAAGCAGCACCTACCACCCCAGTGTTCTCTACATGTACAGAGGTCTGTGGAGAAGGATTCTGCGACAAATCCTGTGCAAAGATATGCTTGGTCCGTGTATACCCCAAAGGTCAACCTGAAAAGGCCATAAGACTGTATTCTATTCTGGATGATCAGAGTAAAGGATCTCTTGCAAGAACACAGTTTTTTGAACTGTTGAACATAACTGGAGATGCTCTGCCTTATACTCTAAGCACTTGTTCCGGCACTACAGAAGTCTTAGGTAGGAGAGCCAGTGGTCTTGTAATTGCTCCTCTGAATGACAATGTGGAAATATGTTTGCCCACTATCACTGAGTGCAACCAGATTCCAAGCATCAAAGAGGAGATCCCTACTCCTGAAGCTGCTTTTCACCATTCTCACTTAAAGCACATAGCCAACCAAATTCCAGCCCTTGATGAAAGTGCAGATATCCTGCTGTTACTTGGTCGAGACATCTTAAGGGTGCACAAAGTTCATCATCAAATCAACGGTCCACACAATGCACCATATGCTCAGCGTCTAGATCTAGGATAGGTCATCATAGGCAATGTCTGCCTAGACAAGGACAGGAGGTCCTACTCAGTCTTTCTTTAAAACACATTTCCTGTCAAATGGACGAAACTTGTTCTGCACAAAAACCACATAAATATATTGTGAAAGAAAGACTGTTTGAAAAAGGTGCACAACAGCACCTCATACAAGACAATAAGAAAGCTCTTAATCTCTGGGATGACAACATCGGCAACACAGTGTTTGAGGTAACCACTAAAGACAATGAGTTGGCAGCTACCATAGAAGACAAAGAATTCTTGAAAACCAAGAGTTCTACCAAGATGATTCCAACAGTTGGGTAGCACCTCTACCATTTCGTACCCCAAAAAAGAGACTACCAAACAGGGTACACGCAGAATCACGGTTTGTTTCTTTAAATCGCAGTTTGAACCAGAAGCCTGAGATGAAAAGGCACTTTGTGGACTTTATGCAGAAGGTGTTTGAGAGAGATCATGCTGAGCCTGCACCTCCTCTTATGGAAGGAGAAGAATGTTGGTACTTACAAAGCTTTGGTGTCTACCATCCTCGCAAGCCTGATCAGATTAGGGTGGTCTTTGACTCAAGTGCTCATCATGAAGGTGTCTCCCTCAATGACAATCTTCTCACTGGGCCTAATCTGAACAACAATCCCATAGGAGTTTTACGTCGCTTCATACAAGAGATTTAATTGCTGTTATGGCTGACATTCAGCAGATGTTTCACTGTTTCATCGTCCGTGAAGACTACAGAAACTTCCTCAGGTTCCGATGGTACTGCAATAATGATGTCAACAATGAAGTCATAGACTATCAAATGAAGGTACATGTTTTCGGTAACAGTCCTTCTCCTGCAGTAGCAATTTATGGACTGAGGAAAACCGCTCAAGAGGGTGAGAGAATTTGGATCTGATGCAAGACAGTTCGTCGAAAGGAATTTCTATGTAGAGGACGGACTCAAATCTCTGCCCAGTGAAGAAGAAGCTATTGCCCTTCTTTCTAGAACCCAGAACATGCTTGCCACTGCAAACCTCAGACTTCACAAAATCATCTCTAACAGCGACAAGGTCATGATAGCCTTTTTTTCTGATGACCATGCTGTCAGTGTGTAGAAATTCCAACTAGGATCTGACCTTTCTGTTACACAACACAGTCTTGGATTGCTTTGGAATGTTAAACAAGACACATTCACATTTCAAGCATCAGCCTGTGACAAGCCGTTCACAAAGCGAGGAGTATTGTCTACAGTAAACAGCATTTATGATCCGTTAGGTTTCATTACACCTCTCACCATTCAGGGTAAGATACTGCTGAGACAACTTACTTGTGAAAGCTCAGACTGGGATACCCCCTTACCCAAGGAGAAACAACAACGGTGGGAATCCTGGAAACAGTCTCTAAAAGCATTAGAACAACTCCAGATACCACACTTTTACACCCAAGCATCCTTAAAGAATGCCACCAGAAGATAGATTCATGTCTTCTCTACGCCTGAAGAACGGCACTATGTTCCCACAAGCCTCAACCCAGCTTATTCTGACAGCAACAGGGCCTTGCTTTCAGAATATATGTCGGTGTGTGCAGCGCTGTTGGATGAGCTTTTCATTCACCGTTAAAAAAAAAACATATATGCCCAAGCATGGGGGCCTGGGGTGGTCAGTGGGTGGATCATTCCAATGATTCGGCATATATTTTTAACATTTTTTTTTTCCGCAGAGATTTCTTCATCCACATTGATCAATGCGAATAGAGGAATCTGCTCAAGGGCTGAACAAAAAAAAAGAAAATGTTGTGTATGCCCACCATTAGAAGTGGATGGATGCAGGGCGATAATGGTGTTCATACCACACACTTTTTCTGGCAGATATTTCTTCACTTTTTTTCATTGTGAGAAAAAATGAGATCTGCAAAATACTCATAAGTGCCTCTTAATAAATTCCTTGGGGTGTCTACTTTCAAAAAAGTGGTCATTCGGGGGGGGGGGGGGAGAGGTGGTTGTGCTTTCCTAGCATCTCAGGACCTCCGAAACTGTGATAGGTATTTGAGGAAGTGAAATAAGGAAGTTCAGGCTTTCAAAGTGGTCATTGGATTTCAGGCTCCTGTACGTGGCTAGGTTCCCAAAGAGTCTCACATATGTGGTATCTCCATACTCGCTAGAAGTAGCAGAATGTATTTTGGGGCATAATTCCACATATACCCATGGCAAGTGTGAGCAATATATCATTTAAGTGACAACTTTGTGTTTAAAAAAGAAAAAAAATGTCATTTTCCAAAAACTTGTGGTAAAAATAAAGTAATTAATTGAGTCAACATGCCTCTCAGCAAATAGTCTGTGGTGTTTAGTTTCCAAAAAGGGGTAATTTGTGAGGGATTGTGCTATCCTGGAATTTCAGAGCCTCTGAAACTGTGATCGGTAGTGAGCAAGTGAAATGAGGAATTTACACACCATAGGGCTTTCAAAGGCGTCATTGGATTTCGGGCTCCAGTAAGTGTCTAGGCTGCCAAAAAGTCTCAAACGTGTAATATTCCCATACTCAGGAGAAGTAGCAGAATATATTTTGGGGTTTAATTCCAAATATACCCATGGCATGTGTGAGCAATATACCATTTGACAACTTTGTATTAAAAAAAATAATTGAAATTTTCCAAAAACTTGTGGAAAAGAAAAATCTTCAATGGAATCAACATACCTCTCAGCAGCTTGTTTAGGGTGTCTTCTTTCTGAAAAGGGGTCATTTGGGGGTGTTTGTACAGCCCTGGCATTTTAGCACCTCAAGAAATAGGCAGTCAGAAAGTAAAAGCTTTGTAAATTCCAGCATCCATACCATAGTTTTTGTAGACGCTATAACTGTGAAACAAACCAATTAATATACACTTATTGGGATTTTTTTTACCAAAGACATGTAGCAAAATACATTTTGGCCTAAATTTATAGCTAACTTTGGGTTTATGGGATATTTTTTAGAACAGAAATGAGAGATTATAATTTTATTTTCCAAATGATTTTTTTGTTTACATTGTAAAAAATGAAAAACCCAGAGGTGATCAAACACCATCAAAAGAAATCTGTATTTGTGGGGAAAAAAATGACATAAATTCAATTTATGTAAAGCATTGCATGACCGTACAATTGTCAGTTAAACTAGTGCAGCGCCGTATAGCAAGAAATGGCGTAAATTCCAATATCTATACCATAGTTTTGTTGTCCTCTTCCAAAAACTTGTGGAAAAGAAAAATCTTCCATGACTTTCCAAAAAGGGGTCATTTGGGGGTGTTTGTACTGCCCTGGCATTTTAGCAACTCAAGAAATAGGCAGAAAGTAAAAGCTTTGTAAATTCCAGCATCCATACCATAGTTTGTAGATGCTATAACTTTCACATAAACCAATTAATATACACTTATTGGAATTTTTTTTTTACCAAAGATGTAACAAAATTAATTTTGGCCTAAATGTATGACAAGCTTTGAGTTTATTGAATATTTTACAAGTGAAACGCGAAAAATTAGAATATCATGCAAAAGTTCATTTATTTCAGTAATGCAACTTAAAAGGTGAAACTAATATATGAGACTCAATATATGCAAAGCAAGATAGTTCAAGCTGTGATTTGTCATAATTGTGATGATTATGGCTTACAGCTCATGAAAACCCCAAATCCACAATCTCAAAAAATTAGAATATTGTGAAAAGGTGCAATATTCTCGGCTCAAAGTGTCCCACTCTAATCAGCTAATTAAGCCATAACACCTGCAAAGGGTTCCTGAGCCTTTAAATGGTCTCTCAGTCTGGTTCAGTAGGAATCACAATCATGGGAAAGACTGCTGACCTGACAGTTGTGCACAAAACCATCATTGGCAAAAGAAGTTGGATGTTCCCAAAGTGCTGTATCAAAGCGCATTAATAGAAAGTTATGTGGAAGGGAAAAGTGTGGAAGAAAAAGGTGCACAAGCAGCAGGGATGACCGCAGCCTGGAGAGGATTGTCAGGAAAAGGCCATTCAAAAGTGTTGGGGACTTTCACAAGAAGTGGACTGAGGCTGGAGTCAGTGCATCAAGAGCCACCACACACAGACGGATCCTGGACATGGGCTTCAAATGTCGTATTCCTCTTGTCAAGCCGCTCCTGAACAATAAACGCTGTCAGAAGCGTCTTACCTGGTCTAAAGAAAAACAGACCTGGTCCTTTTTCTTCCACGCAAAAAATTTAAAAAACGCAGTGGTGATCATATACCACTGAAAGAAAGCTCTATTTGTGGGGAAAAAAGGACATAAATTTAATTTATGTACAACATGACTGCATGTCAGTTAAAGTAACGCAGCGCCTTATCACAAAAAATTGCCTGGTCAGGAAGGGGGTAAATCCTCTGGAGGGCAAGTGGTTAAAAAAATGCTAAATGTATCAAAAATGTGTCAAACATGCGCATGCAAAAACACAAGATGTACTGAAAAATGGACAAAACGCAAACTGCATTGGTGTGAACCAGACCTGAAATTTATTGAACATGCATAAAAAACATGCATGCATTTTTAATCTGCCCAGCAACAAGATGGCCAAAAAAATAGAAAAACCGCAAAAAGCGTCAAAGATGTGCATACAAAAATGCCCTGCAAAACAGACAAAACGCACACTGCATTGGTGTGAAACAGGCCTGAAATGCATTGAAAATGCATCAAAAACACATAAAAAATGCATGCATTGCGTTTTTGATGCGTTTCGCGTTTTTAATCTACCCAGCTATAAGTTGGCCACAAAACAAAAAAAATACAAAAATGCAAAACGCATAAAAAAAAAAGGAAAAACGCACTGTAATACAGACAAAACACAAACTGCATTGGTGTGAACTAGACCTGAAATGTATTGAAAACCCTTCAAAAGTGCACACATGATGCTTTTTTTTGAGTCACATGACCTATGAAAAACGCACCCTAAACGTGGTAAAGCGCGACCAATATTGGCACCTTTTTTTTTTTTTATTGCCAAAATTTTCAGCTGATACATTTTGGCTGCCGGTACATCGGTGCATCTTTGTACCCTCCCAAACTATACATTGTTGTATTGTCTCATGTCACTGTCCTGGAGAGGATGACTTTGGAAAACATGAGTTATTCCCTGCTAACTCCTTTTCCAGGAACCCTCCAGGATGGTACGTTACCCGCCCTAAGGTTCTTTTTTTATTGTTTGGGTAGTTTTGCTTGCCTTATGGTTCATCTTTGGTAATACTGAAGGGCAGTAGTGGGTGGGAAGCTTTTAACTTCTCTCAGTGCTTGTTACCTGTAGGAGGAGGAGCCTATCTCTTATGTGACCATCCTGGAGGATTCCTGGAAATGGATTTATCAGGTAATAACTCCTGGTTTGTTTGTTTTTTTCCATTTTAGTGGCTCCACCAATGCAGGGACATTTTTTTTCATTTTAGTGACATCACAGACTCGGGGACATTTTTTCTTTTAGCAACTCCACCAACTGAGGAATATTTTTTCATTTCAGTGACACCACTAATGCAAGGACATTTTTTCCTTCCAGTGGCACAATTAATCCAGTAACATTTTTCCTTTACCACATACAGTATGTGTACATCTATTTTTTATACTTTTCAGTGATACTATTTTATTGCACTCCCAAAAATTGGCCTCGTCCCCTCCTCCACCCATTGGGGAGGGGGTGAGGGCACACTTTCTCTTCTTTGCCTTGGTTGGCACTGCTTGATTTTGTCCCGGCACTGTCTGCTACTCACATGAACAGGAAATTACATTTCTAGAGCTGCAATCACTAAAAACTCCCTATCAGCAACTTAAAACATTGCAGATAAAAGCACAGGAAAATTAACTATTTAAAATGTTTACTTTTGAGGCTTTGCTTGTTTTTTTATTTATATTTTATTCACTTGCAGTGTGCCTTTGAACTTGCTATAAAAATTGACTATTCCGGGAAATGCCATTTCCTTAGCACGGCTCCCTCCCTTCTTCCATGTCATAGCCCTCTCCTCTTCTGGCGTGCCTAATTAATTTCTGTGCTGACCCAGCATCTCCATCCCTCCCCTTACCTCCCTTTATAACATGGTATGTAGGTGGCAGAGCAGAAGTGAAGGAGAATACTATGGAGTGTCACTTGAGTGACAGCTCTGAGTCTGCTGTGGGTGCTGGCTTCACATCCAAGATAGTAGCACACACCAGCAGTCTCTGGGCTTTTTGACATCCAAGGGATGCTTTAACATCATGCATAAAATATGTTAAATGCACATATCATATGGGAAAATGTTTTCTTGAAATAAATGTGGCAACAGGGTGACTTAAACTACAAAATGAATTGTGAAGAAGTTATTTTTGTTATATCAGTTTTATGTTCCAAAAATTCTGATCCCATATACACTATGATACAGTTTGGTCCAATAGTGAAACATATTACTGATCCTTAAAGTTGATGAGCTATTTTCATAGTTATATAGGTTGCAAAAAGACATCCATAAAAGGAAAATGAAAACTACAACTACAGAAGTCTAAACCTTCAGTTGTTCCAGAGGAATGCAAAATACACTTAGGGAATATTCACACCAGAATCAGTGCGCCACAGCACACGTTTTCTTGCAAGTTGCATTAACAACCCATTTACAATGTATTAACATATGAAAAAATAGGTCCTGCTGCATCTTTTCCTGAACTGCAATACATCAGACTGCACATTCATTGATGCTACAGAGAGAACTCTGTGATTGGATGAGAGATCTGTCACATGACAAATTATTGGACCAGGCTCTCACCCCTCCTGTTTGTTTTTTTTTTCTTGCATTCATTTTAACAGTACTCAGCTTTAACACCACTGCCATTATCTCTGTTAATTTCTGGGTTAATAAAATAACATTAAACACTAGTATAAAGGCCTCGTTCACACCAGTGCACAAAGATGTCAGTTTTCCTGCACACATTCTGCAAGGGCGCAACAAAATTGTTCTATATGTTTCCTGTTATCACCACAACATTGGTATCATGTGCAGATTGTTTCTGCACAGGAATCTGCAATGCGTATGCAGTTTTCTGTACGGAACAAAAACTGATGTGACATCAACACTGTAGTGTGAAGAGGGCACATAACTGACGCACATAAAAACTGATCTCAGTGTGCATAAAAACTCACTGAGACGTGCACGAAAACTGATTTAATCTGATGTGAAACCGATGTCAACTCATATTTCTGCACGTAAAATCTGCTCGGTTTTTCTATCAGTTTTCATGCACGTATGGTGTGAAGGGGCCCTACAAAAACATCTACTCAAATATGTATTCTTAGCTCAGAAAAGTACCTTCTATTTCTCTCAGCCTTTTTCAAATATCCACCTTCTTTTGTTTGCTTCTGCGATAAAAATTCTTGTTAGATGGTGTTCATTCTCCATGGTCCCCCTGTATCTGATGTGAAACCGATGTCAACTCATATTTCTGCAAGTAAAATCTGCTCGGTTTTTCTATCAGTTTTCATGCACGTATGGTGTGAAGGGGCCCTACAAAAACATCTACTCAAATATGTATTCTTAGCTCAGAAAAGTACCTTCTATTTCTCTCAGCCTTTTTCAAATATCCACATTCTTTTGTTTGCTTCTGTGATACAAATTCCTGTTAGATGGTGTTCATTCTCCATGGTCCCCCTGTATATAGTGTCTATATGTAGCCATCCTCTCTTACTTGTAGTAATAAAATGCTACAGTGAGCGCTCTAGAATATAAGCGGCTGAACATTCAAGGAAACCACATAAAAACCTAGTATAAATCATATAAAATATAAAATGCAGCACTATAGGGTACATAAAAGTGATAGTGACAATAATGAACCATCAATGGTAAATAAGGATAGCGAGTGAAATACAGTCCTGTATTGGTGCTCCCAGTATTCCCAGTGCATATGATAGAAATGCGCACTAACCAGAAGCATATTATAAATACACGGTGTATAAATATCCTGAAGATCCCTCCTCTCTTTCTGGTCAGAATGTAGACTGGAAAAAGTGAGGATGAAGCGCCCTCTTGTGAAGATAGGATCCAATATGCCAGAGATCCCCTTTCAGGGATGTGTAGGTAGAAAATCCTGAATGGTGAATCATTCCCCTCTCTGGAGCTGGTGGATGGATCACGGTAGGGCTCTGAAAGTTGAAATGCTCCTCACAGGAGACCAAGGGAAATACTCATAGTGTAGTAATTAAATAGGAAACTTTATTAAGAAAAATCGTAGGTATAAAGGTGAAAAAGATCACAATGGTGTCAGATGCATATGAATGACTGACCCTCCAAAGACAAAGATGGCCGCCGGGCCTCCACGTGGCAACGGTGACGTAACATCACAACGTACTGGGCTCCATCTGACGCGTTTTGTGGGCACGCACTTCCTCAGAGGTAGAGACAAAGGAACGCCATGACTGTAGTGCCGTCTTTATATATGGAAACCGGCGCATGCGCACTTGATCGGCGCCATCGTGCCGGAGTCCGGAGCGGCTGTGATAGTTCAGTGCGCCTGTGCGGCGCCATTTTACCATGGGCATAATACAGGCAAAGCAGTATCTCCTCACTGTATGTGTGATGAGGGATAAGAGATGACAAGTAGCCAATCAAACAAGGATGCATTCGATATTGCTAATAGGTGATGAAAAAAACCACTGTCAAATCATGCAATACGGTCATTAAGTATTTTAAAACAGTTATGATCTGTTACTACAAATGAAGATGGCTAATACTAAAGTTTATGAGTGGGGAATAAATCAAGTAGAATACCCATACAGTTCATTATATAAAAAAAATGATTATATGTATATAATTAGAGATGAGCGAATTATTCAAAAATTTGATTTGGCTGATTCGCCGAATTTGCGGGAGAAATTCGATTCGATGCAAATTTATTCGCCGCGAATTTAACTTATTTAAAGGGTTTCTAGGCTTCAGAGAGCCTTTATATTAGTGCAGAACACTGTACCTTTAATTTAAATGCCCTTGGAGTCTGCTGGGGAAGAGAAATAATACTGTCAGTCAGTATGACATGCAGATGAGTGCCGTCGATCTTAGAATCACCGCACACTTCACTCATTTGGGCAGTCACGGGGCACGACGAAGAAGAAGAAGAAGAATGAAAAGAAGAAGAAGAAGAATGAAAAGAAGAATGAAAAGAAGAAGAAGAATGAAAAGAAGAAGAAGAAGAATGAAAAGAAGAAGAAGAAGAATGAAAAGAAGAATGAAAAGAAGAAGAATGAAAAGGAGAATGAAAAGAAGAAGAAGAATGAAAAGCAGAAGAAGAAGAATGAAAAGAAGAATGAAAAGAAGAAGAAGAATGAAAAGAAGAAGAAGAATGAAAAGAAGAATGAAAAGAAGAAGAAGAATGAAAAGAAGAAGAAGAAGAATGAAAAGAAGAAGAATGAAAAGAAGAATGAAAAGAAGAAGAAGAATGAAAAGAAGAAGAATGAAAAGAAGAAGAAGAAGAATGAAAAGAAGAAGAAGAAGAATGAAAAGCAGAAGAAGAAGAATGAAAAGCAGAAGAAGAATGAAAAGAAGAATGAGAAGAATGAAAAGAAGAATGAGAAGAATGAAAAGAAGAAGAAGAAGAATGAAAAGAAGAGGAAGAAGAATGAAAAGAAGAATGAAAAGAAGAAGAAGAAGAATGAAAAGAAGAAGAAGAATGAAAAGAAGAAGAAGAAGAATGAAAAGAAGAAGAATTCCAGTACAGCAAAAAGTGTATCTGCAGAGAGCTCCGCTATTTCTGACAGTTCTCTGACAGTTCTGACAGTTCATTTACAGCGGTTGAAACATTGTATCTATTTATTTCCGAATAAAAACATCTGTATCCTAAATGGAAACAAATAGATACAATGTTTCAACCGCTGTAAATGAACTGTCAGAACTGTCAGAGAACTGTCAGAAATAGCGGATCTCTCTGCAGTGACACTTTTGCCGGCTGATCGGGGAAAATTCGATTCGTGCATCCGAAGTTTGCTAAAATTCGGATTCGATGCGAATCGAATTTTTCCTAATATTCGAAACGAATTCCACTTCGCCAAGTTCGATTCGCTCATCTCTATATATAATGATAAAAATTAAAGATTAATCAATGACCGATCATATAAACATAAAATTGATAATCAATTAAATAATTATTATAGCACCCTGAAAAATAAAAAAAATAATAAAATAAAAAAATCGTAACATACAATCAAAATAGGTACCAAAAAAATAACCTCATGGTAAAAGAGCATAGCTCAATATAACATATGAAATATAATACGCCAAGGCCAAATGGTACAGTTAAAACAAATGTAAAACGACAATAATAAGGATAAAAACCAGGAGGCTCGAATGTTCATAAAACAAAAAATATGGAAAAATGTATATAAAATGACACCAGTTATAGCTGAATAAAAACATATAGACACAGGTTATAGCTGAAAAAAATATGTAAAATGTAGAACTCAACTATTGTCTATAAAGCAATTAACGTCAAGTTCAATGTTGAGTCCTGCTGGGTAAAGAGTGTCTAGTTCATAAATAAGCCTCGTCTCTATTTGTGAGACAGCTCTTGTCTTAAAAGTTCCTCTCCAATGGGAAATCACAGTATCAATGCCAATAAATTTCAAACTGGTGGGGTCCCTATTATTACATCTCCTATAAAGAAGGGACAAAGAGTGCTCCTTGTATCCTCTCTTAATGTTATTAATGTGTTCTCGGAGACGATCCCTGAGTTTCCTAGTCGTTCTCCCCACATATTGTTTGGAACAAGGGCACTCAAGCAAATACACTACATATTTGCTATTACAACAAATTAATTTATCAATTTTATACGATCTGTTGGTTTGATTAGAAGTGAAAGTATCAAATTTCTTCTTTCTCATACCATTACATTTACAAGCAATACATCTATTGCATGGATAGAAGCCAGTATAATTAAATAGACTAGGAGATGGAGTAGGTGGTATAACAACGTTGGGAGCTATTTTATCTCTTAAAGTAGTAGCCGTCCGAAAAATGACTTCAGGTTTATCCGGGAGTATTCTTGCTAAAGTAGAGTCAGCTTTTAGAATACCCCAATTCTTTTTAATAATATGTCTAATTGATCTATGTTGGACTGAATAGGTGGTGATAAAGGGACAGACCCTTGTCTTTAGGAGGCTTGATTTGAGTCTCCAGTAGATCATCCCTATTCATGTTGGCTACAGACTCAAGGACATCAGTTAGGACTTCCTTATTATAGCCTTTTTCAAGAAATCTTTCCTTCAGTATGTTAGCCTGTGAATAGTAAGTATTAACTTCTGTGC
This sequence comes from Staurois parvus, assembly GCF_062004578.1. Classification (NCBI taxonomy): domain Eukaryota; kingdom Metazoa; phylum Chordata; class Amphibia; order Anura; family Ranidae; genus Staurois; species Staurois parvus. The sequence goes on along the minus strand of NW_028318083.1, from coordinate 34,602,291 downwards.
AATTCCTTCTAAGCCTGAGGAATTGCCCCCTAGGGATGTTTGAGAGCCAACTAGGGTGATGACTGCTCTCTAGGGGAATGTAACTATTACGGTCCGTAGCTTTAAAAAAGGATTTAGTAGTAATATGTCCATTCAGATTCATTAAAGTGAGGTCTAAAAAGTCAATCTCGGTAGTACTGTAATTAAAAGATAATTTAATATTAATAGTATTATTATTATTATTATTATTATTATTATTATTAAGAGTTTTAAAAAAATGTAAAAGTGACTGTTCAGTTCCATTCCAAAAAAGGACATCATCTATATATTGTTTATAAAAGGCTAATTCCGGCCATTCCATGGCATAGATATTGTCCTCCTCCCAATAGGACATAAAAAGGTTCGCTAAGCTGGGGGCAAATTTTGCCCCCATAGCAACGCCTCTATCTTGTAAATAGTAGTTATTGTCGAACCACATATAATTATTAGTCATAGCGAAATTTAAAAGCTCCAATATAAAATTAATATGTGGTAGTGTCAAAGTGCTTTCATGTATGAGATAGTGTTTAGCTGCTATCATTCCATCAGTGTGATTAATATTACTATAGAGTTCCTGCTCTCTGCTGTTACCAGATATGTAGATGTGGAGGTAACAATATCTTTAACAGAATTAAGAACATGTTTAGTGTCTTTTAGATATGACAGTGTTTATAATACTAGTGGCTGGAGGTAATGATCAATATATGCCCCTATTCTTGAGCATAATGAATTAATGCCGCTAACTATCGGCCTGCCGGGAGGTTTCACTGGGTTCTTATGTATTTTAGGTAAGATGTACAAAATCGGTAGTCGAGGAACTTTAGGGCACAGATATTCTTTCTCTTTTTTATTTTCAATTTTCTTATCATACCCGGATTTGATGATAGTTTTGAGAGAACATTTATACTCTAAAAGGGGGTTCTTATAAAGTGGTTGGTAAGTAGACGTATCCTTAAGAATATTATAGACTTCCGTCATATAGTCATTTTTATTTATTTCCACCACCCTTATCTGCCGGCCTGACTACTAGGTCCTTTTTCTCTAGAAGGGACTTAATAGCTGTATCTAAATCTGGATCCCTGTATACTTTCCTAATGGGAAAATTTTTCAAGTCTTTGGAGAACTTGATCCTTAAATAGACCCACCGCAGAATTGCTTTGTGGAGGGGGATTAAAAGTAGATGCATTACATAAAGAAGTATGATGTCCTGTAGAGCTTCGGTTAATGGGATTGTTGAGAAAATATCTTTTTAAAGACAGTTTCGTAGCAAATTTCTGGACATCAATGAAGGCTTGAAACTTATTCATCGGTTTAGCTGGAGCGAATTTCAGTCCCTTATCCAGAAGTTTCAATTCATTAGTGGTAAGAGCAGTATTGCTGAGATTAAAGATACCTTTCCCTATTATACTCTCCTTCTCTTTGTGAGGTCTGTTAACTCTCCTCCCTCCTCTCTTGCCTCTATATTGTCGCTTCGTTTCTGCACTCGGCCCTTTTCTAAAAAATTATTCCTGTTGTTAGAGCGGGCGTCAGGAGTTCTAGGGGTCGGAGGTGCATAATAATCATCATGTGGGGGTCTCCAATGAGAAGGATATTCCTGAGTGTAATGATCTCTATAATAATTCTGTTGGGAAGAATTATAAGAGTGATGAGAATTATGGTGATGAGTTCTTGGAGTATGCGGGGGATGGGCCTGAAAATGGGTAGGACCAGGTCTATGTTTAGTATTCTGGTAAGATGGTTTGCGCGTGCCTGAATTATAGTAGGTGTTAGTGTGATAGGAGGCTGGGTTTCTCAGTTTATGATGAGCATTAGGGTGCCATCCAGAGTTCCTAGAACCAATATTGTTATCAGAAAGATCTGATAGAGGTTGATATTTGTTATGGGTGGGTAAATTATACCCTGTATTATTGTCTGCTCTGATAGGTCTAGTAGAAGGTCCCTGTTTATAGGTAGACGATTTGGTAGTAGGCCTAGAAGAAAGTCCCTGTTTATGAGTAGGTGTAGGAGGTGGATATGGTCCACCATTCTCTAGTTGGGTACCCGTAGTTAAGTCTTGCCACCTGAAAAAATGTTGGGTTTCATAATCAACAAGATCCCTATTATATTTCCTTCTTTTTTTATTTTTTTGTTCTAAGTCGACTCCTTCTAGATGTTTCTTTTACAAAGACCTTTATTGAATATTAAGCAAAGATAAAAAAACATTCGGAACATAGATTCAATGACCAACAATTAGAAATTGTAGTGGGTGAGGGGAAGCTAATTCAAGGCATGCACTGGAAAAGGCATAAGCTGAAAAGTTTACATAGGTGCCCTGTAGGAAAAGATGGGGGAAGGGGTTGGGAGAGAACGATTAACAAACCTTTGTGGGTCAATGATAATATAAACTCTAAAGGGGAGTTTTGCTACATCAACATTATAGAGAATGGGAGAGGCACGGGAAGAGGTCTTCTCCAAAAAATGATACATGTTCAAAACCTAGAGTTTACAAAGAAATCCAGATTGCATTGGTAGTATTGCAGATGTAGCGCAAGCACAATCCGAAAAATATGTTTAAGGACAGATTTGACAGGAGCTTAGGAAAAGACAAACAGTAGAGAGACACGGACAACAACAACACCAAAAAAAAAAGGGGGGGGGGGGGCTCCGAGGCGATCACAGCAAAATCCATCCTCATATCGACAGAAGGGACTGGTCAAATCTCAAAGGTTGAGATATATCCAGCCAGGGACGCCATATCTGCAGAAATTTTGTATGGGTATCCAACAATATGGCCGTCAGTTTTTCATTAACCATTATGAAGTTCATTCGGTTTTTGACAGCCTCAAAACTAAGGAGAGGAGTTTTCCAAGCTCTCGCAATTGTCAATTTAGTTGCCATAAATAAGTATGATGCCAGCTGCCGTTCAGAACGGAGGAGGCCCTCCAGCGGTTTAAATAGAAGCGCTTCATACGGGTTACGCTTAATGTCTGCGTGAAGGATAGTGCGGAGGAGGGCATACACTCTGATCCATAATCTGCTTACTTTAGGGCACGTCCACCAGATATGAGCCATAGTACCCAATTGTTGGCATCCCCAAAAACAGACCGGGGAATATGTAGGGATAAAACTAGCTAGACGAGCAGGCGTATAATACCATCGGTATAGAATTTTGTAGGCATTCTCAAGAATAATGACATTCCTAGAACATTTAGATAGTGCTTGGGTCATGTTCTGCCAGTCCTGTTGATCCAAGGTCCCCCCTAATTCAGACTGCCAACGCTGATGATAGGAGCGAACCGGAGGTGTTCTATAAGATATAATGGAAGAATAAATCAAGGAAATCAAACCTGGGGCATGAGGTCTATGTCTGCACTGGCTTTCAAAGGGGGACAGACGATAAGGTCCCGGATGCGTGTGTATTAGTGTATTAATAAAGTGACGAAGTTGAAGATAACCAAAATTTTCTCGGAGAGGGATGTTATAAGAAGAACGCAGAGCGTCAAAGGTAATTATTCTAGTGGGAGATAGGAGTGAGTGAACATCATAAAAACCATGCGTCTGCCACCAGGCAAACTGTCTAGGATTATCCCTACCCGGAGGGAATAATGGGTTATGCAATAGATGTAACAGCGGCAGGTGAGGAGAGATAAGGCCAGCGGAATATTTGATAGAATCCCAGAGACGTAGCGAAAGCGTCAGCATTGGACTAAGGGTAGATGGACGTTGAGAGATAGGAAGCCATGGCAAGGAGGAGAGCGGTATCGGGTGAGAGTCCATCATATCTACACAAGGCTAGGATAAAAAGTAAAGGGGAAAGTGGGCAGCCTTGTCTAGTGCCTCTGGCAACCAAGAACGTAAAGGACTCAAATCCATAGTATTTAAGCTTCGCTTGAGGAGATGTGTATAGCGAAGAGATCCATCGTATGAAGGAAGGGCCAAAGCTGTGAAGGACCGATAGGAGATACGGCCAGGATAGAGTGTCGAAGGCCTTATTGATGTCTAAGGATAAGAGCATCATATCGAGTTTACGAGTGTGGGCCAAATGTTGCAATTGTAAAATACGTCTGATAGCATCTCTGGCCTGCCTGTGGGGAACAAATCCCACCTGGTCCTTTTTGATCAGGCGAGAAAGGAAGGAATTCAATCGAATAGCCAAGATCTTAGTAAGAATCTTCATGTCAATATTGATAAGAGAGATAGGCCTATAGTTTGCCCAGGAAGAGTGATCTCGATCCGGTTTAGGGATCATAACCACATTAGCAGTTAACGAGTCCGGGGAAAGATTCGAACCTCCCGTCACTGCGTTAAACATAGCGTCAAGGTGAGGAGCGAGTACATCAGCTAATTTCTTATAGTATAGTGCCGTATATCCATCGGGACCAGGGCGTTTGCCCGTTTTCAGGTCTGCTATGCATTGCAAAACCTCAGATACTTGGATATTACGATCCAACAAATCCTTATGGGCTGACGTTAAAGTAGGCAGGGGCAGACGAGATAAAAAGTCAGAAATGGACTGAGGGTCGGCCCGGGTGGGATCAGAGTAAAGTTTAGCTAGTCGGTGCCGGAACTCTTCTAAAACCACTACAGGGTTGCTCATAAGGGTATTGTGACGAGTACGTAAAGATATCGGTTTGGGATGCTGCGCAAAAGAACGCAATCTACGGGCCAACATAGAGTCTGGTTTGTTTGCTTTGCTATACCACTTCTGGCTAGTCCAACGTAAGGAGCGCTCAGCCTCATCCGTTGAGCAAAGATCCAATTCTAAACGAGCCTGATCCAACAGTCTACGGTTCGACGGGGAAGGTGATTGTTTAAATTGGGCCGACGCAGAAGCTAACTTCGATTCCAACTGACACTGTTTAAGCTGTCTTTCCTTCTTTCGCCTTGAAGCTATTTGGATAATATGTCCCCTAAGAACTGCCTTGTACGCTTCCCACAATGTTACTGAAGAAGAGACAGAACCCAAGTTCAATTGGAAATATTCCTGAGACTTACGATGTAGTTCCGCCTGGATCTCCTTCAACGAAAGCAAGGAGTCATTCATTATCCACGAAGAGAAGGCCGGCCTACATAGGAGAGATCGACAGACCACCAAGATAGGCTCATGATCTGACCATGGGACCGTTAAGATAGAAATAGAGAGAACTAAAGGGAGGTGTTTACGTGAAACGAAGGCATGATCAATTCTGGAATGCGAATGATGAGGGTGTAAATAATGAGTGTAGTCTTTCCCCTGAGGATGAAATTCACGCCATAAATCTACCAGATCATGAGAATTTAACGTACGTGCAAAGGACTTCGCTGATGCGGAAGGGCCAGAGCACTCCGCTGGATATTTATCCAATGCAGGATTTAGCACTACGTTTGAATCCCCTGCCATCAAAAGTTTACCCCTTTGATGTGTAGCCAGGAGAGAACATAGGTGTGACAGAAAAGGTCCAGGATTAACGTTGGGTACTACGCGTAGGACATTATGGTAACATCTATGCCATGGATCATGTCCTGGAGCAGAAGGTATCTGCCATTGGGATCAGCAATACGCCTCACACAGACGAATGGAGTTTTAATATGGAAGGCGACCAATACGCCTCTCTGTTTAGTGGGGCCAGTAGCTTGAAATATCTGAGGGTAACGTGCATCAAAATATTTTGGGGCAGAGGTAGTGGAGAAGTGAGTTTCTTGCAAACAAGCAATGTCAACTCGGCGAGCCCGGAGAAACTTAAATATCTTTACCCGTTTCTGCGGAGAGTTCATCCCCTGGACATTCAGTGATAACCAGTTCAACGACATGGTGATCTAAAAAAAGGAAGATTAAATCTGCCGCGATCCCTGGGAGCCCTGGAAAAAATGTATAAAAACACAAAACACACATAACAAACAACAAGGAGAAAGAGACGAAAAAGAAAAGAGAAGACCAGAAGACATCTGATATACAAGCAAGATATCTGTGAAGCATTGATATCAATTCAAACAATATAGTAATCAACTGTGGGTAAAACACCCACATAAAGGCTAGGTGGGACAGAAGACCATACCGCTAGCCAGCTCGATGAGGGACACGACCATTTACCGGAACAACTCGGCATTAATATAAAATATAAAAATATTATACAAACAACTAAGGCTAATACACCTGTGAATAAGTAATCTGAAACTCGCAGGACAATAGAAATCTTAACCAATCAGTGCGGAGAAAAGAAACATCCACTCTGGATTGGAAGAGATAAACCACACGGAGGTATGAATTCCCTGAACAAATCTAGACTCAAATCTAGAAAGTGGCAGCAAAAATCCACACAGAGCAAAGCTACCTACTGGCGGCCAGCCTCTAAACATCCTTCCTGAAAACGCTGAGCCTGTAGGGATCGGAGAGCCTGGGAACCACTTTGACTAGGAGGAGATTTACGTGAAGACTGGGGAATTGTGAAGACGCGTAGGGATTGTGGCAGTTCCAGGTTGAGCTCCCGAAAGTGACGCCGAAGATCCGCTGGCGAAGAGGCCTGAAATTGACGACCTTGAAAGGAGAACGAGAGCTTGAAAGGGAAGCCCCATCTGTACTTGATATCAGCCGATTGAAGAATTTGAAGATAGGGTCTTAGGGTACGACGTTTGGCAATCGTGACTGGGGACAAATCCACGAACAGATGGACAGAGTGACCCTGAAATTCCAGAACCGAGCGGTTCCGAGCCACCTGCAGTAGACGTTCTTTAGTACGATAAAAGTGGAATTTAATAATAATGTCTCTGGGAGGACCCTCCGTGGGCTTGGGTGCTAGAGTTCTATGGATACGGTCAAACTCCAGACGTTCCATGGGAATCTCAGGGGCCAACTCCTGAAAAAGAGCAGTAGCAGTGCCCTGCAAATTGGTGATTGCCTCGGGGATTCCGCGGATGCGGAGATTATCCCTGCGTGCTCTATTCTCAGCAACATCCAGCTTATCTTTTAAAGTGTCCAGCTCAGCATTGTCAGGGACCCCACTGCGGTAGCCTCTAGCACTCCACAGACCCGATTCCCCCAAGGCGCGGAATCTAAGCTCCGACCTGCTTGTTCACCAGGGCCCCTGATGGTGGTGATGGACTTGGAGCAGGCCGAGACCAGGTCGCGGCCCCTGGGTTCACCCAGCTGTGGTAGAAGCACCGTTGGAGGCATATAGCAGGTGAGAGTCTGATGTGAGGAGGTAACAGGAGCAGCGTCGGGCAGGCCGGGTCGGTAACAGTGGTGGCGGTGTAGTACAAAATCAGCAGGCAGAGGGATAAACAGGTCACAAGCCGAGTTCATTAACAGAAGGTCAGAACGTACAGGGTTAAGCAGGAGAATGGTCAGACAAAGCCAGGGATCAGAGCAGGAGACGGACAGCAAATCAGGGTCAGGCAGGGTCGGCAACAAACAATCTACTCACAGGAACTCAGGAACACAGATAAGACCATACGGCACTTGAGCATTGCAAGAGCTGGGTTTAAATAGCCAGCCCAACTCCTGACAGGCGCTCCTGGGTCCTAGTGCGCTTGCCCAGCGCTGTCATTGATGACAGGTGCGCCTGGGTCCTAGTGCCCGCCTGCCTATACGTTTTTGTCAGGATTCTACTCATGTGCAGATTCGATCACTGCCGCGATCTTCCCATTCCCTGACAAGCATGTAGATCCTCCACTTCCTGTTCATGACCCTCCAAGACTGTAGTCGCCAGATCCATACGTTGCTCCAATTGGTGGGCGCGAAGGCCCAGCTCCTTTAGGCCTCTCGCCAGATCAGAAGATAATTTACGTGAGGCAGCTGTAATCTCCTCTCGCACTATAGCACGAAATTTGTGTAGCAAGGCTTCGGGATTGTGTTCAAGAGAATCAGCCATCCCCGATGGAAATTGCTGCTGACTATCGCCATCAGACTCAGGGTCACCTGAAAGCTGGGTGTTGTCATCAGGCTCAGGTGGGCTAGGTATCAGCTTAGCGATGTGGCCCTGCGGAGGGGATTGCTGTCGGGCCTGATGTTTAAGTTTAGTGCGGGGAGTGCGGTGCATTGCCGGGAGTGGTCCACAGGATTCCAAAACCCCCTCAGACTATTGAGGTGATACGCTAGGGTGTAAAAGCCCAATGGCCGAGAGAAATGTTTTGGTGGCACGGCACAGGAAGGTCACTCTGGCGTTTTCCTCCTGGCTCGTGTACGTGTCCCCCACCAGGGAGGTGTTCACAGAAGGTTCAACATAACGCTGCAGCCAGTAAAATGTAGATGGTTATGATAACTAGGCCAGTTATGCAGGCTTTGTATAGGCTGCCAAAATATGTCCCAGACACCCCTGATTTATCCACTTGGGGAAGGGGGTTATTAGAAAAAAAAAAAAACTCCTTCCCCCATCCAGCACTACTCCTGCATCAACACTGATCCCCAGTAGCTCGCAGGGATCCTGCAGGGATATAATGTAAGCCACAGTGCCACCAGGAGGATCAAAGGGACCCACCCAGCCTGTCCCTGTAGCTGACCTGTCTCCAGAGTTGGCTGGGCAGGGCTGTGGTGCGACGATGTGGCGATCCGGCCGCTGCGGCGATCCACTCCGGCCGCGGATTCAGGATACACTGTGGCTTCACACGCCGCAGTAGCCCTCAAAGCATCCCGCGCCCCAGATGCTCGGAGAAGGGGCAGAGTAGCTCGACACCCCTCCTCGGGTGTCAGGAAAGGTCTGGGCAGCCGGGGATCTGTTGTGGATGGCCGCTGTTCCCTGGATGGCAGCGGATGGGAGATCAGGGTGTCGGAGCTCAGGGAAAGACATCTGCTCCCGGCGCCATCTTGGACACGCCCCCCTAGATGTTTCTTTAGTTTGTTTGATTAAGTCATGTATTCCCCATTGGATTTATAAGAGGTTAATTTCTCTTTCACAATATTAATTTCCTTATCTAAATGTATCAGTTTTTTATTTTTTCTAATAATTAGGAATTTAAGTAAATCAATACCTGCTGTATTGAAGTAGTGATACCATTCTTTTAAGGAGGTGGTATCATCGGTATCATGGGGAAATGTCCCATCTGAGGGCTCTAGGAACCATTTGTTCCTTGATATACTTTTCAAGAAATGAAATGTCCCATATAGTTTTAATTTCAGTAGTAGTAAGATTATGTAAATGAATAAATAATCCCCTGAGGTCCTCAGTTTCAGATTATTACACTTTTTGGGGTTTAAAGTGTTTATATGCGTTTTGGGGCAGTTTGTGAATAAGGGAAGGGAACACCGTATTTAATTGTGACTCTATCCTGCCCACCTGGCAACCTGCTGGAGATGTCACAGGGCTATGGGTATATTTTGCAAGTCTTTTGGTCCTGCCTGTTTATGATAACATTTGTACAGTAGTTCATGATATCTCTCAAAAATGTATAGACCGGATGATTCCTATGTCACCTGATTTCTTTTTCCCACGTAATTTAATTCCTGGTCAGTGCTGTACACTATTGCTTAATAGCACTGTGGAAAACTTCCCAACCACTGACAATTCAGCAGTGGTTCAAACAGGTAGAAAACACCAGAGCGATGAAAAGCCTTCCTAGCTGGTTGAAAAAAAAAACCACACATTCCCAAATTCTGACCCAATGGTGTTATTGGATAGAATATTTTTGCACAGAGAAGTTTAGTAGTTAAACAGGTATTGCCCCATTGTAATTTTTTAGGTGATCAATCAGGTCTACATGATCTACCCAAATTGTTCAAGATTGCCGGTAGGATATTTTTTTTTCCTTTTTCCCAACTGTTTCCTCACCAAGTGCACCCTACCCTCCCCCTTTTCCCCATCTCGGTTCATTTCCCACTCTATATTCTATCTTTTGGGATTTTTTTAACAATCGTTTTTCTTACTTGACTAACACCTCTATTTGACTCTACACACGATGAGAAAATAGGACAAAATATTGCTTCAGAGCAAACGTCCAATAATCTGTTTTTAGTACAGCTTTCAAGAGCCGACCACAACAGTTCAATCAAAATCATCTGAAAGGACAAGCATGAACATTTTTCTTATAAAATAACAGAACAAATGATTTTCGTTTAATCAGTACAGTATTCGTCCATAAAAAAAATCGAGTGGCCAAGACCACACATGATCGGAAACAGAAATAACCTGGTAGGAGAAAGGGCAATGAAAACAATCTACGCTTACAACAAAAGTGCTCCTAAATACAAAAAATAAATTGTTTTCAAGATAGAAATATGTATAAAAGCAATAATGAAGTGATATTCTTATTGCTACAATTTAGTACCGTACTTTCCGGCGTATAAGACGACTTTTTTTTTACTTAAAAACATACCCCAACAATTGGGGGTCGTCTTATACGCCGGGTATAGAACCGCTGGATGTGCGGTAATACTGTACGGTAGCTTCAGCTACATACAGTGTACCGCGCTGGGCCAATCACGGCGAGCGATGTATTCTATTAATGAATACAGAGCCTGCTCGGATTGGCTGAAGTTGTGACATCATCAGCCCGCCTCTCTGACGCAGCCAATCCGAGCAGGCTCTGTATTCATTAATAGAATACATCACTTGCCGTGATTGGCTCATATGACATCCTCCCATTCTCCGCGCATGCGCGGCAATGCGCTGTGTCCCTCGGACACAGCGGATCACCGATCACGGAAAGAGCTGAAGATGTCGGCTCGGTCATGTGATCAGCTGTGTAGGCAAGTGGTTAAATGGTGTTGCCTCAGAAGGGGGGTAGTCTTATACGACGAGTATAGCCCAAAACCTATGTTTTAACTGGAAAATTAGGGGGTCGTCTTATACACCCAGTCACCTTATACGCTGGAAAATATAGTAATTATTAGCAGAAAAGTCCATGACATCACTTCCGATTATATGCTGTTACATTGCTAAGCACTCGGGAAGTTGTACTAGATTGTACGAGAATTTTTGTACACTTAGTAGCACTCTCATATTTGATATCAGAGTAGCTTGCTGAAGTTCAGAGGTCAGTAGTAAGTGGTGCATGGTTCAGAGATCAGTAGTAAGGGCTCTTGGTAAAGACTAATATGTAACCCAGCTACAAAACGCCTCCCCAACATTCTATTCATAATACATGGGATATAAAGAGTAAAGCTGCAGTGACCACTGAAATATAGCAAATACACTATATTAATACTCATTCTTTAGATTCAATGTATTATGAATAGAATGTTGGAATGGGGGATTTGTGGAGCTCTAATCAGATTTTTTGGTAGTTGGGTTTCATCACAATTAAATGATAAGTAACCTTTGGGAACATGTTACATATTCCACCCATTTTTAGCATTGAACATGTAACATGTTCCCACTCTTGCAGCCGCTCTCCAAACCGAGCCCTCTCTGTGACAGCAGGCGGGAGATCTTCTCCCCATACTTGCTTTCTTTATTTGAAAACATTGGGTTCTGTCAATGAGTGAACTACAAGCACTGACATTCTCTGGCAGCTATCGGCTTGTAGTTTCAATGAACTACCAGGGCATTGTTGAGTGCTCTAGGTAGGTCATTGATTCTTCCTGTCTTTGTGAAACTGCCTGCCCATACAATGTATGGGTAGAAAACCTACATGAACAGGCTGTAGGAGACCTGCATTGCACCTGTGATCTGCTGATTTCGGGTGCAATGCTTTCCAGGCTCCTACAAAAACCAAACTCCACAGCTGTCGGGTGCATTTATACTATGCAACCAGTGGGCATTACCGGAGCGCCGCTGGTTATTTGAAAGCTGTCATCTGGAGAAAAACGGATGGCTTATCCGATCTTTTCTCCCGGCCACTCCCCTAATGCTCGATCTCTCTAACGTCACAAACGCTAGCACTTGTGGAGGAGATCAGGCTCTGAGGGAGCGGCAGGGAGAGAGGATCAGATGAGACCGGTGGCACCTCTTTCAATCCTGAAATAATGGACCCTCCAGAAGAAGTGTCTGGGATTGGAGTTATCCAATCAGGTGTTAGAGTGCATGCCATGTACCCAGTCAATCGCCAGAGATGAGGATGGTGGCTTATCCTGGTATGTATGAAGGATGGTCATTACAGTGGGGGGTAAATTGGCACCCACTGTAGACTTTGGGATCTCCTATAGTTTGTTGTTGTTTCACCTACTGTAAGTCTCTAGGTCATCCATTGCACTTCTCATTGATGCTACTGGGTTTGCTGCTGTTCAAGGGAGACCAATCTCTATTTTAACAGAGCATAATTAGTCCTGAGTGGAGACGCTAGAGGAAAGGGTTATCAGCAAGATCTGCTTTCAAAGTGGATTGTATTTGGCTGCAAATGGGGTTAGTTCTTTCCTGGTTGGTAGGGACTGTAAAGTGTTGGATATCTCTGGGGCTGTAAGTGTTTACTAAATAATAGAGTGAGGTTGCTTACCAGATTCAGCAGGAGCTACACAGCTGGAAGAAACAAGGAGGCTGGAGCCGGCTGCTGATGAGAGAGGAGAGGTGTCAGCTTGCTCTGGGTTTACTGCCGGGGGAAGGGTGAGTCTGACTGTGCTCCTGGATGTGGTATAGCGCATGTCCATCATGGTGGTGGCTGAAGGGAGGTCCGCTGGTGTTGTGGTGGTGTGCGAGGAGGAGAAGAGGTCCAGCACTATTCCCTGGCTGCCCCTGTCCACCTAGACTGTTTCCTGTATTTTGGCAGGAACACTGGCAAGAAGTCTGGCTGTGTATAGCCAAGAAAGCAGCCCAGTACAGCAGAACTCAATCTGTGCGGCTCTACTTCTCCATAGCCAAACCATGCTGCCAGCGCCCCATTCAATCTGTGGCACTGGGGACAGGTGCCCCTCTGTCCCCTCCCCGCCCAGTTTCATCCCTGTGTATGTGATCCAGCATTTCCAGGTAGGGAGCGTGCGTGCACACCCGCCATTCTGGCTGTGCTGTCTTTCACTACAGCACAAACCAATTAGCAGGTCCCAGCCAATGATTTATGGCTGGAACCTGATCAGCTGAGTGAATAACAGAAGAGAGCCCTGTGTTAGTAACAGACAGCAGCAATGTGCCGCTGCAAAGCAGGAAGTAAAAACCTGCACATTGCTTAGTAAAAACAGCACACAGTAAACATTTTTAGGTACATAGTTAACCCTTTGATTGCCCCTAAATGTTAACCCCTTCCCAGTAAGTATCATTAGTACACTGAGAGTATATAATATTAGCACTGATCACTGTATTAGTGATGTCAGTGTTAGTTCCCAAAAACTGTCAGTTAGTGTCAGATTTCCCACCACAGTATCACTATAATGGCTGATCACTGCCATTACTTATATAAAAAAAAAAATTCCAGTATATATACCATTGTTTGTAGATGCCGTTACTTTCGCACAAACCAATCAATATACACTTATTGGGATATTTTTTTTTTACCAAAGACATGTAGCAGAATACATTTTGGACTAATTTCTGTAAAAAAAAGATTTTTTAATTTTTTTTTTTTTGGATGTTTTATAGTAGAAAGTAAAACATATTGGTTTTGCAAAATTTTCTGTCTTTTTTTTTGTTTATATAATAAATAATTTAAAAAAACAGCGGTGAACCAATACCACCAAAAGAAATCTCTATTTGTGTGAAAAAAATTATATAAATTTCATTTGTGTACAGTGTTGCATGACTGCACAATTGCCAGTTAAATAGCGGAGTGCTGAACAGCATTGGTCATGAAGGGGGTAAAAGCTTCTAGAGCTTAAAGTGTTACTAAACCCACAACAGTAAAATCAGTCAGTATATGCAGTAAAGCATGCTTGTTATACTCACTGTGGAACCTAATGGGTTAATCCTCCGCATTGTGTAAAAAGGATGTTTGATCTTGTCATCTCTGATCCTCCCCTTCATCTACTATCCCCAATCCATCTCCTGATAGAACAAAGCATTGGGAGCAAGCTGCACATGCTCAGTTTGATGTATATTGCTAGTTTTTTTTTTCTTGGGAAAGTACATATGATCAACACAGGGCCAATCAGTGCTGTCCAGGCAGCCTCATAAGACAATCAGGGGAGAAAAAAAACTCCTCCTACAAGCTTTAACCAGTGCTCAGAAGACTGCTGTAACTGCTGATGAGAAAAGGTATTTAGCAGTTTATATTTACTAAAACAGTTGCATTTCCATGTTCTGTGTACTGTGGGAGACCAGATATAGTGAATGCTGGGTCCTGAGTTAAGTAATACTTTAAGTGGTTAATTAAAGGGAAGGTGAGTCCAAGCTCTCCTTCATTTACTCTTGTCATTTGAATGCAAGTCTTCCGTATGATATGCTACGTTTTACCCTTTAAAGCGTGGGCCCGCAGCCCATAGATCACGGCCAGGTGACTGGTAGATTGCGGTCTAGGCCTGCTGACAGCCATCTCAAAGCATCAAACAGAGTGCAATAGAGAGGGACTACTTGTAAAGTTGGAACTGTAGTAGGGAGCAAGAGCCACATAAGCTGATGCCTCCACTGTAGTTCTGGCTCCTGTCCCATGTCGAGTGATACCAACTGCACTCCACCTATTATCCCGGCTAGTGGTCTCCTGAGTGGTGCCATCAGCAGGAAGGAAGAGCTTTTCAGGTCAATGTGAAGCAATACACTGGGCATAATAGTACAGGGCGGGTGTGGTGCAGTGTACCTGCAGCTTTCCTGCGGGTTTGCTGTGCTTAACCATACACTTCTATTATATCCTGCGAGTTTGGTGCACTTTCTGAAAGTGCACGAAAACTCATGAATGTGGAAAGTGTGTCAAACCTTCAGGATAGTCTAGGGCAAAGCGCAGCTTACCCAGGAAAGTCGCAGATGCTCTGCACTGCACCCACAGTGCAGGCAAACCTCAGCACATCAGTGTGAAAGCATCCTTATAGGAGGCTCAGAACAAAAGGGTTCATTTACATTTGCAGTTTGTGGGGTGGTAAAACCCCATAGTTAAGATGTATTTTTACAACTGCCAGCTCAACCACACCCCGTTTAGCTGCAGTGTCCAGGGATGTGCACATGCCATAGCAGGAGTTACACCCACCAACCATGACAGGGCGTATAACACCTGCCTGCCAAGCATGACCCATTCAAGTGAATGAGTCCGCTCTGCAAGTGTCCTGCAAACTTGTGCAGTACAGCAAACAAGGGGTTAAAGCAGGCATAATTGTGTTGCTTTATCACCACCTGCTTTAACCCCTTGGACCCCATAGAAGCATGCAGTTGTGTGGCGCTTGCAGAGTGGCCCCATTTACTTCAGTGGGTCGCGGTTGGCAGGAGGTAGCACCCACCAAAAGCAACAGGGGGTTTAATTCCTATTGTGGCATGCATACATTTTGACTGCTGCCTCAGCAGCTAAAGGGAGTAGGGATTGAAGGTGGTAAAATTGCAACTCAACTCCAGGGTTCTAACCCCCCCCCCCCATTTTGAACAAGTCCTACGGGTGCAGCAGTCAAATACAACTGAGGACTCATTCACAAGTGCAGCAGGTATTGCTACTCCTCTGAAAAGCGATCCAAGTGTGTTTGTCAGGTGTTGAGGTGGTGATATGTTGCCTCCTCACCATCTGATTTAAACCCACGACTGCTGTGCAATGCATGTAATTTTGACACATTAGTTCAGCAATTAAAGGGTTTGAATCAGGTGTGAGGAAGCGACACTGTGCCTGCTGATCTTTGACTTCTCCCATGTTGTTCAGGTAGATCTCTACCTCTTTAAGGATGCCTACCCCTGCTCTAAAGGCATTAGAGAGCAAAGATTGGATTTTCAATTGTCATCAAGTAGCAAAATATTTATTTTTCTTTTTTCTATATCTAGCTTACCCCCTCCCTTCTGACTCTCTAATTATGTACTGTATTTTTTGCTCCATAAGACTCACCTGACCATAAGACGCACCTAGGTTTTAGAGGAGAAAACCAAGAAAAAAAATATTCTGAACCAATGGACTGCAGACATGGTACAGGAGATGACCAGAGACGGCGGACACATTACAGGAGATGACCAGAGACTGTGGACATAGTACAGGAGATGATCAGAGACTGCGGACACAGTACAGGGGATGACCAGAGACTGCAGACACAGTACAGGAGATGACCAGAGATTGCGGACACAGTACAGGAGATGACCAGAGACTGTGGACACAGTACAGGATATACCAGAGACTGTGGACACAGTACAGGATATACCAGAGACTGCGGACATAGTACAGGCGACGACCAGAGACTGCGGACATAGTACAGGAGATGACCAGAGACTGCGGACACAGTAGAGGAGATGACCAGAGACTGCGGACACAGTACAGGAGATGACCAGAGACTGCGGACACAGTACAGGAGATGACCAGAGACTGCGGACATAGTACAGGCGATGACCAGAGACTGCGGACATAGTACAGGCGATGACCAGAGACTGCGGACATAGTACAGGAGATGACCAGAGATTGCGGACACAGTACAGGAGATGACCAGAGACTGTGGACACAGTACAGGGGATGACCAGAGACAGCAGACATAGTACAGGCGATGACCAGAGACTGCGGACATAGTACAGGAGATGACCAGAGACTGCGGACACAGTAGAGGAGATGACCAGAGACTACAGACACAGTACAGGAGATGACCAGAGACTGCGGACACAGTACAGGAGATGACCAGAGACTGCAGACAGTACAGGGGATGACCAGAGACTGCAGACAGTACAGGGGAAGACCAAGAGAGTGCAGACAATACAGGGGATGACCAAGAGACTGCAGACAATACAGGGGATGACCTGCAGACATGGTACAGGAGATGACCAGAGACGGCGGACACATTACAGGAGATGACCAGAGACTGCGGACAGTACAGGGGATGACCAAGAGACTGCAAACAGTACAGGGGATGACCAGAGACAGCAGACATAGTACAGGCGATGACCAGAGACTGCGGACATAGTACAGGAGATGACCAGAGACTGCGGACACAGTAGAGGAGATGACCAGAGACTACAGACACAGTACAGGAGATGACCAGAGACTGCGGACACAGTACAGGAGATGACCAGAGACTGCAGACAGTACAGGGGATGACCAGAGACTGCAGACAGTACAGGGGAAGACCAAGAGAGTGCAGACAATACAGGGGATGACCAAGAGACTGCAGACAATACAGGGGATGACCTGCAGACATGGTACAGGAGATGACCAGAGACGGCGGACACATTACAGGAGATGACCAGAGACTGCGGACAGTACAGGGGATGACCAAGAGACTGCAAACAGTACAGGGGATAACCAGAGACTGCAGACAGTACAGGGGATGACCAGAGACTGCTGACCTTTGGGGAGGGAGGGGGAGCGGGTACCCGAATTTGACAGGTACCCGCTCCCACTTCCATGGAGTTGGCCTCCGTTTAGTGTGGGCACCTGGCTGTGACAGCCCGGTGTGCACTGCGCATGCGCGAGAAGCACTGCACTTTGTGAATGCCCCAGCGTCTTCTGGGACCGGTCATGTGTCCCAGAAGACGCCGGACCATTCACAAAGTGTAGCGTTTCTCGCGCATGCGCAGTGGGCACCCGGCTGTCACAGATGCTGACTGGGAAGACTGTACAGCGCTGGACTGAGGAACAGGTAAGGTCCTGCTGCAGAGAAGAGCTGAGCAGCCAGCCCGGTATTCTGACACAGTGGCGGCGGCGGAAATACCGGACCAGCCGCTCCATATTCGCTCCATAAGACCCCCTTTTTTGGGAGGGAAAAAGTGCATCTTAAGGAGCGAAAAATACGGTATTTCCATTTTTTGTACTCTTTATGTTTCATATTTCCTAATCATCACGGTTTTCCAACCATCACCAATATACTCACTGAGTGTTTTAGCAAGGAAGAAGAAATGTAATCCTTAACTGTATCACTTGATACTTACCTTCCTAAAGATATATACACTGCTCAAAAAAATTAAAGGAACTCTTTGAAAACACATCAGATCTCATTGGGGAAAAATATCATGCTGGATATCTATACTGATATGGACTAGGTAATGTGTTAGTAACATAAGGATGCCCCAACGTTTGAGAGAAATGAAAATTATCAACCTAAAGAGGACTGAATTCAGACACCCTGAATATCAAAGTGAAAAATTGATGCAGCAGGCTTGTCCATTTTGTTGAAATTTCATTGCAGCAACTCAAAATGGTACTCAGTAGTTTGTATGACCCCCCGGTGCTTGTATGTAATGCATGCCTGACAGCCTCGGGGCATGCTCCTAATAAAATGACGGATGGTGTCTTGGGGTATTCCTCTCAGATCTGGACTAGGGCATCACTGAGCTCATGGACAGTCTGAGGTGCAATCTGGCGGCATAGGATAGACTGAAACATGATATCCTATAAGTGTTCCAGCAAACCTGGCAATGGCACGTATTAATGTGCCATCCTGGAGGAGTTGGACTACCTGTGCAACATCTGTAGGGTCCATGCTACCAGTAGTGACACTGACCCTAGTCAAGTGCAAAAATAGTGAAAAACAGAAAAGATGAGTAGGCAAAAAAATGTCAGTGGTCTCCACCTGTAAAACCATTCCTGTTTTGGGAGGGGGCGTCTCATTGTTGCCCATCTAGTGCACCTGTTGTTAATTTCATTAACACAAAAGCAGCTGAAACAGATTAACAACCCCCTCTGCTACTTAACTGACCATATCAGTATCTCAGGAGTTTAATTGACTTAATGATATACTCTGATTAAAAAGTTTTCCTTTAATTTTTGTAAGCAGTGTACATTGTGCTAAGAATTGATATGACCTGATATTTGTATTTACATTTGTGCACTCTTTATAAAAAAAAACCTCAATAAAACTGATTATATAAAAAAATAAAAAACAGTGCATTAGTGCACATATCTATTCAACCCTAGAGTTTATGAAATACTACAATCAAAGGATGTTTTCCATTTAGCAAGTTTCCTGTTACATTTGTTAGGGCCAGGTACATGAGTAGGCATATACTTGTAAATTCATACATGCAGGCTATATAAAAGTTATCTATAGCATTGTTTTAATCACAGTTGGGGACTTATGTTCATGTGATGCAGAACCTCATGTTCATGTGAATATGTTTGGTAATAATAGGATATATTGAAAGTTGCTATGTAAATGTTTTTGTTATATTAAAGAGGAAATAAACTTTGGAAACTGTTCCCAAATAAGACAGGCAAATAATTAGGTGCCAGTATTGCCCGTGGTCTCCCTGTAGCGGATCTTTTACCGTTACTGACGATGCTGCCCTCTGCAGTTTGTGGAGCCAAACATATTAGTAGAGACAGAGTTTTGCTTCATCTTGTACTAACAGTCAGAGGCAGAAGTGCCTGGTAAAGTTACACTGCAGAGATACTGCTGTGAGGCTTTATACTCGGGAGTGCATAGGCACTCTCACATACCAGCAAGTGCTGCTAATTTTCTGAACGATTTCAAGGCAAAAGCAAAACTAGTAAAGGCACAGCCTAGGCATATTAATATTTATAAATTTCCCTATAACTTAGCAAATCTTTATGTCTTGAGTTCAGGCCCACTTTCATAATATAAACCACTGATATTTCTTTTTCGACTATAACCTCTGTGTGCCCCAGAGCATTTTTTCTTCTTCAGTTCTGCACTTATACTGTTAAACTTTTGTAGTCTATCCTGACTTCTATACATTGTTATGGGGACACGTACAGCTATAATTTGATAGCATAGGTGTAATTTTTAAAAAATTATTTAGTAATTCCAGCAGTGTGTATACTATAGGTGGTAACAGTACAGATAAATATAGACAAATGTATTGAAAACAAATTCTGAATGAGTGTTCTATGACGTGTACATGGTAAAAATCCTATAGGTACAAAAAGCTCTTCAAATACCTTTATCTTAAACCCAAAAAAGGGTCTGGGATATGCATGTACCTTTCCTGCAACAGGTCCTAGTTATGATACTGCAAAATTTACAGGTATATTGTAGTGTAGTAGGGTATTGAACTGTAGTAGGGTTTTTTGTTTTGGGTAGAATGAAGGGAGATGAAAACTGGAGGAGAAGAAATTATGAGATAGTGGGCAGGTTAGAAGAGGGTAGACCTGGATGAGGATAAGGTTTGGGTGTTGGGAAGGGAGGGGTAGCAGGAGCAGAAGGCAGGGGGGTAAGAGTTACCCTTGTGCAAGGGTACACTGACCCAAGTGTAGGGGGTACTCTGTCAGGAGGGCAATTTAGGAAGTGTGGTGGGATAAGTAGTATGATTTAAAGTGTGAATTTTATGTCATATAGGGGAATGGCAAAACTTATTTGCGCTTATAACATTAGGAGAAAGTTTCCTCATTTGAAAGTATGTTTTGACACACACAGAAAAAAGTAACATTAGCTTGCAGTGAACATGCAGGGGGTGTGAATCTGGTCAGTGTGGAGCTGATCCAGGCCCCCATGGAGCTCTGCAGCAATAGATCACTACAGCAGTAATCTATTACTAAGGGTCAAAGGAGCTGGATTTGCCCCTGTCCTGTCCTTGGCATTGACTTGAAATGGAATGGCCATGATATCCATTTTCTTCATATTTCCTCATTATATTTATATCTCTTATGGAGTGTTCTGTAACAATGACATTGCAGCTCCTGGGACTGGTGCTGGAGCTGACTGAAACCAGAGACCCAATGCTTTTTTAAAACAATATTGAGACAAATATTCGGTGTCCCAGCAAAATGTTAAGGCTCTGAGGACTCAACTGGTTAAAGTATTATTTACTTTAAATTTCATATTTATTTTATTCTGCTTTTAGATTTCTTTCTACAAAACAGGGAAAGTCCAGTCTGTTGCTGAAAAATATGCTACTAAAGTAAGTATTTTTCATTTTGTAACTGTGGATGGTTGGATAGGTAGAGTGAAAACTAAACCATTAGGTCCCAGCTCTTCTCACCTCTAGCAGCCACTAACTGGAATCTCACTCTTGCCATTTATGATAAATAGCAGAAAATGAATGCAGAAAGAGAAGCGAAAATGTAACTTTTCTATGGCTATGGTTGGTGACTCAGAATTCGCCCCAGCCTGTAATTGGACAGAAAAAGGAGCAGCAGCACATTGATGCCATCCCTGTTCTTGCACTTTCTGTGAAACAAAAGTAATTTAGATTGACAACATTTTGCAAAGCAAGCCTTAATTGATGCAAAGTGCTGAGTTTTTGCAAGATGTTGATATCGAGGCAAATTCAGGTTCTGCAGAGGCACTAGGATTTACATGAGTGTGTCCTCTGTGAGCCTACATCTTAGTCCAGTACACAGATGCTGACCCTGGTAATGTCTTAAGAAAAATGCTACTGTACTTCTGAAGAAAAATACAGATGACAGCATTGTCAATAGAAGGAGGGGGGTACTGTGATATTTGTGAGAGGTAATAAATACCCATAGCTGTTAGATATACTCATTACTTAGGATGAATGCCACTAACTTAAAATAAAATATGATGCTAGGTTCACTTTAAGGATTTTGTAATTAAAACATAACTGAGTAAAATGTGTTTGTTTTAATACGTATTTGATTAGTGTCCACCAAAAATGGAAACCTCAGTGTTTTATACTGTATATATTTGCTTCTTGATTGGCTGGAAATTCATCATAGATTTTTTTCAGCATCATTTTCTATCACAATGGGTGGGCATCGACAGAATGCAGAAAACTGGCTAGATCAGAGCATTATCTTGGTCCCTTTTCCAGGACAAGACTATGATTTCATTGTACATGGGGTGTGATTCTAAAGTGCAACTGCATCCATGTTATGAACTGGCTGAAGCAATTGTAATAACATTTTAGATATTCTCTTTTGTATGTAAAGTTTCATGGGAAGCGTGACTTTTTGAGCATAAATGTTGCTTTCTTGTTAAAATGATGTATGTAGGTAATAATATATAGTATGTTTCTTTCTTGTCCAGTGAAGGCACACAGGAGGTTTTCATCTTTAGCGTTATACTGCTACCTACAAGAGGATTGGAAACTAGAAAGAAAAAAAAAACGTGGCCAACCCAAAATAATGCCTTTTACTACCAGCATGCCTCCATTTTTATGCTAGCATCCTCGGAGGATGGATGTCTTTTCTTCAGCTCTGCTTTGTTAAGCACCAACCTATATTTGCTAGTACTTTTTTTATTCTTCAATTTAGACTTTTCTCTACACTGCTGTTAGAGATGGTCTTTTTGACTGCAGATATTGAAACTTACCCTCTAGTACTGGGTACCATGTAAGGTGCTTTCCAGGAACCGTTCCACTAGTATGTTGGCCGTGGGGAACATTCTGGATTAATAGTCATTTGGCTTTGGCTCAGCACTTGCCCTGTCTCTTAAGGCTCACTCTGTGAGTAGGTCAAGCAGGCTAAACTCCAGGAGCTACCTGATTTACTTAGGTCCATAGGTACCTAAAATTCACGTTTTTTACTGGGTTCCACTACAAAAGGGGTAAAGTTGAGGGACTGAGTGCCGATGACATTCACTGGGTGGAGTGTCTCAGGTGAGAGCTCAGCTCTCTTTTTTTCACTATACAGTGCTGAAAAAGCTTCTTCCTGCTGCTCCTGCATCATAAAGAGCTATGTGGAACTCTAATCTTTGTTCTGTTCTTGCTGCACGCCTGCTGGTCACCTCCAGCCATTCTATCCTCACCCGCTACAAGCTATTTGGGTTTTGTGAGTACCTGAGGTTTTGCCTCATATCCTAAGCATTACGTTGCTTAATTGCCATGCAGTCACAACATGTCTGATTCTAGACAACAGTGGGCACAGTCACACTGCAGTGGGTGCCCCCAGCTTCCACTCTACTAAAGGCTCTGGTGCTGCTTGCAGCACACCCACTGATGTGGCCTACATCTGCAGCCTTGAATCATGTTTCCCTCTGATTCTAGCTTCTCAAGCTCTGTTGAGTGTAGCTGGCTCCCCTGCCCTTCCGACTGAGAAATTTACTATAGTCAAGCAAGATTTTATGGCCCAAATCACCCAGTTTTTGCCAACTGTGACTGCAGAGACCACAAGCATTTCCCCATACCTTCTGCAAATCCTGTATCTAATCTGCCTGCAGCCTCTGAGCCATCTGCTACTGAGTCTGTGTCTGATTCTTAGTTGCTCTTGTTCTTGCAATGTGAGTTTGCCCCTGAGGGGTTGTTGTCCCCTGCCAATACTCCCAAATTAAAGAGACCGTTTCTCCTATTGATGGAACTAGAGGATCAGCTTGTTGCTTCCACCAGTGCTATCCCAGGTCTTGGGTTATTAAAACTGCAAAGATTTTGCCATTTATATCCCTTTTACTGTCACCACCATAAGGCCTACGACAGTGGAAGCAGAAAGTTTTACACACACTCCCGACAGCTGCAGTGGTAAAACGTTACTTCTAGTTTCTGGTGTCACTTTTCCTGGCCCTTTCAACCAGAGAGAAAACTAATGAAGTGTGATTTGTGCTCCAGCAGCTTCAGTGAAGGTTAGAAAAAAAAATAGCAAATACTAAAGCTACACCCAACCACTTAAACCCCCCCCTTAAAAAAATATCTTAAGCCCGCTTTGCTCCCACATGCATGCACACATGACTTGAAAAAATATGAATGAAAATAGTGGCAAAAGCGTTCACATGTAATCAATTAACATAAGCTGCTAAACCTTTCCCTTTAATAAAGGTGGCAATCATAAAACAAAAAAAGGTAGCGCTATCAAATTAAAAGTCCAAATCAAACAGTGATAAATAAAACAGTAAAAATTAAATGACCAAAAAAAGTCTCTTAAGAATTTTCTCTTTCCAGCAACGGTGAAAAATGTCCATCACCATAAGAACAGATTTGTGCAAATCCACCACCAACGGAAATGAATAAACTCACTCCGTGAGTACGTCGGATGACGAAATGCATAGGGTGGAGCTTCAGACTAATGCCACTACGTTCTGTAAGAAGCTGTTGTCTCGGCTTTCTGTGATTTTAAACAAAATGTGTTTGTTGCTAGTGTCGGCTATGACACTGTTCCATGTGAGTGGATTATGATGAGTTTTTACAAATAAACGTGTTGTACGGTATCACACGATCGTTTGTTTTGTTTTTCTTTTCTGAGCCTGTGTATGAAGGTCTTGGAATTCGGTTTGGAAGTTTTCGCTGCTGAGTTTATAGATGTGCAGAGTATTGCTCCCAGAGAGGATAAATAAGTGTCTGGATATCTGAGTCTCCCTGATTTGCAATATACTACATCAACAAGCTGAGAGAGGAATAATTTGAAAAGCTGGTCACGGCTGAGTCTACCTGCAGAGTATTGCTCCCAGAGCAAACAAGTGCAATTGCTGGTTTATAATTTAACTGGCAATTTGCTCTGGTGAGTTTAGTAATTTCTGTTGGTGGTGGATTTGCACAAATCTGTTCTTATGGTGATGGACATTTTTCACTGATGATGGAAAGAAAAAATTCTTAGAGACATTTTTTTGGTCATTTTTAATTTTTACTGTTTTATTTATCACTGTTTGATTTGTACATTTAATTTGATAGCGCTACCTTTTTTTGTTTTATAACACATGACTTTAAACATACTCATGTATGTTTAAAGTCATGTATGCATGAAAACTTGTTGCATATTCCTGTACATACTAAATTGAGAGCAATAATTCTAGGGCCAATATTCGTATTTAACTCTAAACTCATGACCTGCAGGGTTTTTGTAGCCTCCCTGGCGGTATTCCCTAGTGTAGCTCGGGGTAAAGTTTCAGTACCACAAGCGGTAACCCCGAGCTACACTCGGGCTTACCATGCGGGGCTGCTCTGTGATCTGTTCTTCTCTTACCTTGTCCTGTGCTCCCGCGATGTCCCTCATGCAGTGTCCCCTGTAATGTCCTCTGGCGGATGCCGGCATCTGTCTTCTGGGTTCCATCCCCTGCGACGTCGGGACGTACGGGGACAGAATGGCAGGAAATTTGAAAATGACAAAAAGTGACAGTCACTAAATACACTAAAATTACACAGTAAAATATTACTGTATCAAACCATTTCACATACATTTTGTCCCTAGTGCTTTGTCCTGTGCCCTGCCTGTATTTTTACTGTTCTTTCTGCCTGGAAACTGAGAAATGTCCATGGCGTCCAAAAAGCGTCCCTTTAGGTCAAAATAGGTTTTAGACCAGCTAGAGAACAGTGATAGTAAATTAGAACCACTTGCAGAATTGAGTGATAATGAGTCAGGGGAAATTCGTCATTAGACACTGAAAATGATTTTGCGACTTTGCTCAGTGATGTGCGAACTTGGCGCTATATTTCAAATTTCAGTGTTTTTGGTTTGATTATATTAGTGAATTAAATGTATTATTATTTTTATGCCTATTTATTAAATTATAATTTATGATTTCGTGTTTCAAATTTTAACATACCCGGGATGTTTACTAGACTCTTGTTCGGACAGATTTCAGTGAGTTATTCCTAAAAATTACAGGCCTACAATAAAAAAATACATATTTCCATGCAAAAAATGTACTGCTTTGAGCACAGAAATATGAACATAATCAGACCACTAGGGAGGTTAAGCTACACCCATGGAAAATAGTACCGAAGTTTGATGTCATTTTGCGTAAGCATGCAGATGTAACCCTTTCGCTGGGACACCCGTTATTTCATTTTTTTATGCATGTTTAAATAATCATTTTAAGCATGAAGATTACATAAAACCTGCAATACATTATATATTTTCTGAATAACATATTGTGTGTTGTAGATGTTAAAGGGCATACAGTACATGTAGTGATCAAAACCAACAAAACAAAAATATATCACATATAATTCCAAATGTATTATACAAAAGTTAAAAATGAGTAGTAGTAAAAAAAATGAATAGTAGTAAAGACATAGTAGTAACCACATGTGTTGTACTCAGGTAAAGTTCACATCTATAATAAAGAGAATATTTCTGTTTTTACAAAACTGTTTGTTTTTTTTTTAAACAATTTTTATTGAATTTTTTACACTGGGTACAAAAATATCTTGACATACAAATCTGTAAACCATTTCTCATGAGAGTTATGAGCACCAAAGTCATTACAACATTTGTAGTGGGAACAAAAAGCAGTGTCAGAATAGACACCAATGATACAACAAGGCAGTACAAAATAAGGTGAACTTCAAAAGTTAAGCAATTCCCTAAGAATAGAAGCTTGGTTACGAAAGCCTGAACAAGAACACCTCTATCAAAAGCACAATTGAGGAAGAGTGTTGTGTGGGCGAGCAATCATAAGGAGAAGCATAGGCTCCATTGTGAGACTGGGGAATAGGTAGCTGTGGGGTGAGGCTACAAGAGGAGTTGGACTCTTGGAGTTTACCCAACGTATTGGCTAGTTGAGCTTTGAGATACCAAGCCGAATATCGAAAATGTTCCATATGAGTGGCTAATTCAGCGGGAGTAAAGGAATGTTCCATGAAGTGCTGCCACCATCTTGAGATAAAGCGACATGTAGACTTAAAATTCTGAGTAATGATGTCCAGCTTCTTCAGATTAAATAAGGCAGGTAATGCCTGTCTCACCGTTTTGAGCTGTGAGGGGTTTGGCTGTATCCAAGCTTGCATGAGGGCACTGCGAGCCACTAACAAACCAATATGTATCCACTGAGGAAGAGTATCCACTGAGGAAGAGCATTAGGACTTGTCAACATCTCGGGATCTTGATAGTTGAAGAGACAGAGCATAGGATCTTTGGTGAGAGAGATGTTGTATAATTGATTAATGTAACGAAAAACTCGATCCCAGAAGGTAGAAACTCGGGCACATTCCCATAGGTGATGGAACAGGGTAGGTTGAGTGTAGTCACACCAAGGACGTGTAGGGCGGGGAGTGACAGCTGGATTCGCTGAGAAAGGATAATAAGCTCTATGAATGCTTTTGAATTGAGTTTCCCGCCATGTTTTACAGAGAACAAGTGAAGAGATTATCCTTTATCCCAACAGTATTTTATCTCTGATCAGGAGTTTCAATCAGAGAGATCCAGGTATGGCCTTAAGGTTAGAATGCAGAATGGCTGGAAGGTGTAGTTGAGACACCAGGGCCTCCTCCAAAGAGTAATTCGAGTAACGTGATTTCTCTGTAATCCAATCAAGACTCTGGCGAAGAAGGCAGGACAGGTTGTAAAATCTAATATTCGGCAGGCCTGCCACCCCCCTCACTCTTTGGGAGTGCTAGCTTTTGTAGTGCAATACGTGTTTTTTGTGCTGCCATAGAAAGGCCTGTAAAGCCTTATGAATCTTTTGAACGTCAGAATGTTTTAACATAATAGGGAGTGTTTGCAAAGGATAGAGCAATCTCGCAAATGAAACCATCTCCCAAAGAGTGAAAGGGAAATAGTCCTCCAAGCTTCCTGTACAATCTTGTTGATTAGAGGAGGGTAATTTAGGTAGTAAAGAGATGATGGTTCTCTGCCTATGTGAATGCCCAAATACATAATGGAGTGCTTAGCTATACTAAAGGGAGAGAAAGAAAGCCAACACAGTGAAGTAATAGAATTCAAAGGGAGCATTTACGGAGGGTCGCAAACAAGTCCTGAAGTAGTAGGAAATCTTTGGGTGGATCTGAAGAGAACAGCAATATATCGTCCGCAAAGAGAGCTGAGTGGAGAGTGTTGGCAAACCCCCCCAGACGACGTGCGTGCGCACGAAACGCGTAGGAGGAGCCAGCAACGCCGTGACGCCACGCTGCCGGAGCATCGTGGAGCTCCGGCGGCCATCTTTAACACTGGACGGTTAGTCCATGAAATTGCTTGCACATATATTGAATTTTATACTATATACCCTCGTTTTGCCCCAATAAAGTATATATTTACTACACTATGGAGATGTCTCTGCTTTGACTCCCTTGGGGAGTATCAATCCACAGCAATCCACCTGACCACTGGAGAAGGAGCTTTTCCTATTACTACAGAGCAGTCCATAGGCTACTATCTGAGGGGTATACTGGACCACCTTGATACAAATCGAGGACCTTTGAAGGAAGGATATCGGATCCCAGAGAACACCTTGATCAGCAGATGACCTCAGGAGAAATATATATACATAAAACGCTCATTTAACTGTGCGTTCTGGTGAGTGTGCATTCTTTCTGCACTTTATCTCACAGCACCTTACCACCTGAAGAATACGACTATATGAGAGCACCTGATGTCACTTGAAATCACCATATGAACTGTTTATTCATTTAATTATTTAAACATTTATATCTATAGTGTGTTTTCTAGCGCTGCACTTTTTTGATTTATATTGTTTTAGAGGTTTTTATGGTTACCTGGTGTACAGCTGCTATATTTTCTTTGCAAGTGCGCTCGCATATATTTTCTATATTGAGTGGAGAGTGTGTTCGCCAATCGTGACACCACTAACCCCTGACATCGAATTAAGTAATCTGGACAAAGGTTCAAGGGCAATGTTGAAGAGCGGGCAACTCTGCCTTGTGCCCTTGGTTGGGGGATTGTCTGAGGAAATAAAATCAGGTGTGACTAATCTAGCTGTAGGCGAAGAGTACATGTGTTATAAAAAGCCCAAAGTGGGGCACGAAATTCCAAGCCTCCTCATGACCATAGAGCCAAATAAAGCTTATGTTGTCAAAGGCTTTTTCAGCATTTAAAGATATAAGTGCTAGATCAAGCTGTGGGTATATTTTATCATGTTCCAGGGCTAACAGTACTTTGCGACCTGGCACAAACCCGGATTGGGCTGGATGTAATATGTCGGGAAGCAATAGAGCCAACCTGGACGCCACGATTTTTGAGAGTATTTTGGCGTCCACATTAATTAAAGAGATAGGTCAGTAGGATCCTGGAAGCAGTGGGTCTTTCCCCTTCTTAGCTGTAAGCTTAATATGTGCCTAGGAGCCAGTTGGGAGATATGGGCCATCCTCCCACATTGCCTTATAGATGTGATACAGAGTGTCTGGGATGAATTCCGAAGTCAATTTATAGAATTCTGCGCTAAGACCATCAGGTCCTGGAGCTTTAGCCGAGGGTAGATGTTTGATAGTGGCACGAATGTTGTCCAGTGTAATGGGAGCATTTAAGGCTCTTAGCTGGAATCAGGAGAGCTTAGGCAGATTTATAGAGGCTAGAAAGTCCTCAGCAGCTCTAGAGTTGATCGGGTCCTATGAATACAAGGAAGTGTAGTAGGACGTGAGAAGGTCATTAATATCAGGACAGCGTTAGGATATTGCCTGTGGTAGACCGGAGCACAGAGATATAAGGAGTATGAGGGCCTGCACTAAGGCTGTGCTAACAGCTTTCCCACCTTGTTGCCATAGCTATAAAATTTTAAGGTGGAAAAGGCCAATTTGGCTGCTTCCTGCTTCAATCCAATAATCAAAAGGCTCATTTGGCAGATTGCCAATTCAGCTTGTTCGTGTGGGTGCGGTTGAGGGAGAGCAAAATTTGTGCCTGATGAAGAGATTTGCTAGCTTGTAGGTAAAGTAGTTGGGATCGTTTTTTAATTTGCGTGGTATTGGAGATTATGCGCCCTCTGAGGAACACCTTTCCAGTTTCCAAAAATAGGTTAGGATTGGTTAAGTGCGCTCCGTTTGTGTCTGCAAATTCCTGCCATGCCGCATAGTGATGAGACTTCGTTATTGGCTAGGTAAGTGGGGAAGCGCCAAGGGCTAGGGGATTTTGGAGTTTTCAACCCAGACAGCTGTAGTACAATGGTCGGAGATGGCCATATCAAAAATGGTAATTTTGCGTAGTAGGGACAAGAGAGGCTGCAAGCAGAAAAAATAGTCCATACAAGAAAAGGAGTCGTGGGGGTGAATAGAACGTATGATCCCGATCCATCGGGTGTTGGAGGTGCCATACGTCATGAAGGTTAGGCATATTGATAAATTGTGCTAAAGCGGTGGAGGGGGGAGGCTGAGGTTGTTGTCTGGGATGTTGTGTGGAATAGTCCCTGTTTCGGTCAATATTGCTGTGCACGACTGCGTTGAAGTCCCCACCCAGGATATGATGGGATTCAGGAATTTGTGAGGGCCACGGAATCAAACCCTGGTAAAAGTTTTGCGCTGGAGAATTGGGGGCATATAGATTGGAGATAGCAATGTCACGAGAGGCGATAGTAATATGGACAGTAAGTGTGCGACCCTTAGAATCAGAATTAACAGAGCGAACAATATAATGTAAATTTTTATGAAATAGTATAGCTACCCCTGCCTTACAACCCATGGCCGGAGAACCATATACAGTTGCAAGAAAAAGTATGTGAACCCCTTGGGATTACGTGAAGTTTTGCATGAATTGGGCATAAAATGTGCTCTGAATGTCATCTAAGTCACAACAATAGAAGAACACAGTCTGCTGAACATAATACTACACAAACATTAGATGTTGCTATGGTTTAATTGCACATAACATGTAAACATTCACAGTGCAGGGAGGAAAAAGTATGTGAACCTTTGACTTAATAACTGGTTGACCCTCCTTTGGCAGCAATAACCTCAACCAAACGTTTCCTTTGGTTGCAGATCAGACCTGCACAATGATCTGGAGTAATTTTGGACCACTCCTCTTCACAAAACTGTTTCAGTGTAGCAATATTCTTGGGATGTCTGGTGTGAATCGCTCTCTTAAGGTCATGCCACAGCATTTCAATCGGGTTGAGGTCAGGACTCTGACTGGGCCACTCCAGAAGGCGTATTCTGTGCTGTTGCAGCCATTGTTTTGTTGAATTACTTGTATGCTTTGGGTCATTGTCCTGTTGCATCACCCATCCTCTGCGGAGCTTCAGTTGGCGGACAGATGGTCGTACGTTTTCCTGCAAAATGTCTTGATAAACTCTGGAATTCATTTTCCCATCAATGACAACAATCCGTCCAGGCCCTGAGGCAGCAAAGCAGCCCCAAAATGATGCTCCCTCCGCCATGTTTTACAGTGGGTATGAGGTTTGGTGTTGGTGTGCTGTGCCTTTTTTTCTCCACACATAGTGTTGTGTGTTCTTCCCAAACAACTCAATCTTGGCTTCATCTGTCCACAGTATATTCTGCCAGTAGTCCTGTGGAACATCCAGGTGCTCTTTTGCAAACTTCAAAACGTGCTGCAATATTCTTTTTGGACAGCAATGGCTTCCTCCGTGGTGTCCTCCCATGTACTCCATTCTTGTTTAATGTTTTCCTTATTGTAGATGTGTCAACAAAAATGTTAGCATGTGCCAGAGATTTCTGTAGGTCTTTAGCTGACACTCTGGGATTCTTCTTTACCTCATGCAGCATTCTGCGCCGTGCTCTTGCAGTCATTTTTACAGGACGACCACGCCTAGGGAGAGTAGCAACAGTGCTAAACTTTCTCCATTTGTAGACAGTCTGTCTTACCGTGGACACATGAACATCAAGGCTTTTGGAGATACTTTTGTAACCCTTTCCAGCTTCATGCAAGTCAACAATTCTTGATCGTAGGTCTTCTGAGTTCTTTTCTGAGAGGCATGGTTCACATCAGACAGTGCTTCTTGAAACCAGTAAACCCAAAACAGGTGTGTGTTTTTTAAGGGCAGGACAGCTGTCAGCAACACATCCAATATCATGACACTGATTGGAGTCAAGGTTGGCTCACTCCTGGCTCCAATTAGCTCTGGGAGAAGTCATTAAGCTAGGGCCTCACATACTTTTTCCTCCCTGCACTGTGAATGTTTACATGTTATGTGCAATTAAACCATGGCAACATCTAATGTTTGTGTAGTATTATGTTCAGCAGACTGTGTTCTTCTATTGTTGTGACTTAGATGACGTTCAGAGCACATTTTATGCTCAATTCATGCAAAACTCCATGTAATCCCAAGGGGTTCACATACTTTTTCTTGCAACTGTACCTAGCCCACTCGAAAGGCGGGAAAGAATGCTTGCGGAGAGATGTGTCTCCTGCAAAAGAGGGAGGGGTGGGGGGGAGAAGGGAGGGAAATAGGGGAGGGGGTAGGGCAGGGAGGAGGAGGGGCAAAAGGTGGAAAAAAAAAACCTGGGAACCCGCTTCGCCTACTCAAGGGGATAGGCGTGCAGGGTGATTCGCCACAGGGGAGACATGTAGCAAAACAAACAAGGACCAGTCATTAGCCACTATAGAACAAAGTAGAATAGTCCCTGAGAAAGCATATAAAAACAAGGAAAACCATTACATAGAATCCAATGAGGCAGGTCAGCGGGTAACGTAGCAGTCTTCGGCCCGTCCAAAGAACACCCATTTATGAGTTGGTTTTTGAGGACACGGCTGGTTCTTGAAGGGCTCGGAATTTCCCCTTGGGGGGGAGGAGGAAGACTGTGCAGAAAAAGGACTTTGATCCATGGCTGCTTCAGGGATGTTATTGCGATAATGTTCTGCTTCTGACAGCGAGGTGAAAGACAGCTTGTCTCCAATCGCTGGTTGTATATGGAGGACAGCAGGATATGCCAGAGTGAATTTAACCTGCTTGTGATAGAGAGTGTAGCAAATTGCAGAAAAGGCCTTGCGTTGGTGCATAACCTCCATCGAGTAGTCCGCGAACAAGAGCAGTTGGTGTTCGTCTACGGATAAAGCATGTGTGCATCAAAATTTCTGAAGGATAGCCTGTTTATCAGCATAGTTCAGGTAGTGTACTATCATCGGCCTAGGTTTAGGGCGAGAATCAGATGGTGGGCCCATATGGTGGGCCCTTTCAACCACACAAGGATACGGCAAGGCTAGTTGCTCCGGAATGGACGTAGCACATACGTTGATCAGCATGGAGGGAGAATACGTCTCGGGCAGGCCAATGATGCGCAAATTGTTCCGCTGTGAGCTGTTTTCAAGATTGTCTACCTTATCTTTAAGATCTCTTTGGACCGTAGTGAGTCTGGCTACTGTGGCAGAAACAGCCAATGAGTCATCTTCAATGGAGAAGATCCTATCTTCCATCTGGGTAAGGCGCTGAGCCTGGCCATGGAGGTCTTTAAGAAGCTGCTCTAGCCCTTTAAGGACAGCACTATCGACCACTGCCATGAGAGTAGGTGCTAGGAGAGCCATGACTGCGTGGGCAATGCCTGCTGTTGAGGCAGGGTCCATAGGTGGGGAAGCAGGGGGCTGTGGCTGCAGTGTATTCGCTGATCCCCTGTGTCAGCATGTGTGCTGGGAATGGCCAACATCTTGGCTGAAACGGCCACTGTGTCCCCCTGTGACAGGCGGGGGACAGAAGAGGAGCGGGCGTGGGACTGCTCTACAAAGCTGTCCATATGGTATTCCTAAGCTCTGGGTAGGAAAGGGGGGGGTCAGCCCCCGAGCTGTAGCAGGCTTTTAATGTAGCAGCAGAGGAGGGCAGCGGGAGCAGGGACGGCTCACCTCCTCTCCATGCGGCACCGGAACCGGAAGTCCCACAAAACAGTTTTTATTGACAGGTTCATATATTTACCCTTTCAGATTTGTGAATGTAGTACAATGATTAACACAAACTCTCTAGTGGTATAATAATAAAAATGTACTTGGCTTCGATTAAAGATGGAGTACAGATGATAAAACAAGATAAATTCCTCTGCAGTTCAATCCAGGGGAGCCCCCTAACTCCTGCAGACATCAAAGTCCTGGAGAAAACCGTCTGTTCAAGGCACAGTCACTATTCAGTCCTAGAAGAGGTGTGTGTGTCCCCTGGGGTATTTCTTCCCAGATCTGGACCAGGGCATCACTGAGCTCCTGGACAGTCTGAGGTGCAACCTGGCGGCTTTGGATGGACCAAAACATGATATCCCAGAGGTTTTCTATTGGATTTAGGTCAGGTGAGTGTGGGAGCCATTCAATGGTATCATTTCCTTCATCCTCTTGGAACTGCCTGCATACTGTTGCCACATGAGGCCGGGCATTGTTGTGCACCAGGAGGAAACCAGGACCCAATGCACCAGCATATAGGGTCTGATAATGGGTCCAAGGATTTCGTCCCAATACTTAATGGCAGTCAGGGTGCCATTTGTAGCAATCGTGCACACAAGAGCCATACACGGCCCTCATTTTGTTAAGAATTCTTCATGTTATCCCATCATTCCCCCTCCCTCAGGAATGTGATCAGTGTATGTGTGCTGAGTTCAAAAAAACCTGAGCTCCCTGCCTTCATACAATCCTCTTACCAAATAAGGCAATTGGCTTTCTGTTGTAAGAAGACACCAGCTGTTTTTGGTAGAAAAAAGGCTGTTATGCTTTGCGTGTGTGTGTGTGAGAGAAGAGAAGATCTCCCTGCCTTAACATCACAGCAGAGGGAGATCAAAATCATCCTGGAGCTCATAAGACTTGAAACTGCTTAACCCAAGGCTGATTGGCAAGTACTTTAACCCTTTAAACTTCTTTCTGTTATCCTTTTTGCTGTGCTATTGTTCTCTGTATATTTATATGTATATTGGTTACATCTTTTTTCTGTAAATATTTTTATTGCACCCGTTTGACCTTTTAGTAATAAATCTTTCTTTCTGAAAGTGTTGAACTGTTTCTATAGCTTGTTAATGCAACTTACGAATTCCTGCCTCTAAAAGAGCGCTACTGTGTTTGTTTAACCTTCTGTATAACCTGTCTGTGGTGACAGTGCTATACAGACAATTATCTCAACCATCCTAGTGTTATTGCTGATATTGCCGAGTTTCCTCTTTCTCTGTACAAAAAGGAGGTGGTGGCAGTGTGAAGGGTTAATTGCGTAATTAACCTGACCCAGTAACAATTGCATTCAGGCTGCCGGTACATCGATTTGGGGTCCATTAGCTGGAAAATCATTGTGCAGGGTGCAGCTGGGTGTGGCATTGTTACGCACATGACATTGCGGTTTCAGACTGGCTAGTCCTTCGATCACAAGTTAGGTGAGAAGGTCAGGGGTCTGACGCGTGATCGTCACACCATTTTCTAGCTTGTAGAGGTCTGTGCATCTCTCCATGGATATGCCTCCCCAGACCATCACTGACCCACCACCAAAACGGTCATGCTGAATGATGTTGAACGTTCTCCATGACTTCTCTGGACCTTTTCATGTTTGTCACATGTGCTCAGGGTGAACCTGCTCTCATCTGTGAAAAGCACAGGGCACCAGTGGTGGACCTGTCAATTCTGCTGTTCAATGGAAAATGTTAATCGAACTCTATGGTGCCAGGCAGTCAGCACAGGGCCCACTGTAGGACGTCGGCCCTTGGGCCACCCTCCTTAAGTCTGTTTCTGAATGTTTGGTCAGAGACATTCACACCAGTGGCCTGCTGGAGGTCATTTTGTAGGGAATCCTATTCCTCCTTGCACAAAGGAGCAGATACCGGTCCTGCTGATGGGTTAAGGACCTTCTACAGCCATGTCCAGCTCTCCTAGAGTAACTGCCTGTCTCCTAGAATCTCCTCCATACACTTGAGACTGTGCTGGGAGACACAGCAAACCTTCTGGCAATGGCTCGTATTGATGTGCCATCCTGGAGGAGTTGCACTGCCTGTGCAACCTCTCTAGGGTCCAGGTATCGCCTCATGCTACCAGTAGTGACACTGACCCTAGCCAAATGCAAAATTAGTAAAAAAATGTCAGAAAAGATGTGTAGGGAAAAAAATGTCAATGATCTCCACCTGTAAAAACATTCCTGTTTTGGCAGTTGTCTCATTGTTGCCCAGCTAGTGCACCTCTTGTTAATTTCATTAACACCAAAGCAGCTGGTGCCAAGCTGTAGGGCATCATCCCAGGGAGATCCTATATTACGTGCACTCCTGTGCAAATAAAGGACTGTGCTTCAGACAATGCTATTTCTCTGACTGATAAGTTATTGTATACTTCAAGTGCTTACAAGCTATACCATCTGCGCCCTTGTGTATCCAAAGGGACTATGCCTCAGATAAAGCCAAAATTTGTGTATTGAGAAGTTGTTGCCTACTTTGCCTCTCTAACTAATGCCATTCCTTTAATTGAGAAGTTATTGCATAGTCTAAGTGTCTACTGGCTATACAAATTACCTTACATTTGAGGCAAATCCCGATGCTAGTTCATCTACACCCGCTATATATTACATCTCCTCAAGGGAGTGTACTTTCCATCTAACACCACCTCTAGAGCATACCTACTCTCAGGAACATCCATCAATACACCAGCTTAGTCCTTGACCTGATCATGTATGAGGGAGGTTACAGTGGCCTGTTAGGATCTCTCCGGGATGGTGCCCTACAGCTTGGCACCTGATAGGGTCATGGGCCTTTTATATACCATTATTTACATCCTTCTCTGGACTACATGTGGTCATACGTTTAGAATCAGTTGCTATTTTGATTTGTATGCCTTGGTGTCTAGTGTATGAGGGGGGTTTTGCTACCTTTCCTGCATCCCTCCCTGTATTACCCTAACATTTACACCAGTCTCATTGTATGATTGGTCTGGTGCTGGGTTAATCCTGGCGCTTATGGCTGGTCAATTCTGAGTATAGGAGCTTTTTTGTTATTATGCATTTGCACTCTTTCCTACATGGAATATGTTATAGGTTATAAATGAGTCTTACATATGAGACAGCCATACAATTATCTGTCTACTAATGAGTTTTCCCCTGACAGGGATTTACATACTTGGGACCTGTGGACCTTTTTTTTGACTATTCACAAATTCCCTATTCCAGTTGAGTCCACAGCTAGTTATTTTTCTGTAAGTTTCTCATTGGCTTGGTGTCTAGGAACTCCTGGAACACGTAGTTTCATTTGATCGTATATATATTTTTAGGTACCTTGAGGCTTTTTTTGGGAAGTTTTGCAGTACTACTGAACTGATCATATCAATATCCCAGGAGTTTAATTGACTTGATGCTGTACTGTGTATAAAAAGTGTTCCTTTAATTTTTTTGAGCACTGTATGTCTTTTTTAACTTTTATCATAAATTTGGAATTTTATGTCATATATTTCTGTTTTGTTGGTTTTTCTCACTACATGTATGCCCTTTTACAGTCACTTTGCTACAACGCACATTCTGTTATACATATTAGTTGGATGTAGGCATACTAGCATGGTATCCTCTTCCCCTACTGAGATAATCCTAGAAAATAAAATTGTGGTAGTTCCAATTTTTTGTGTTACACGATATTTGTGCAACAGTTTATGAAACTCAAAATTTCAGTAAAAATTACACTAAAGCCCCACAGGTTATCAGTTCAGAGTTCTCCAGCAGCTCTGGTGATAGAAATATTGCTGTCACTCTGGCATGCATGGCAATATGTAACGTGTGAATGATTGCACATGGGTGCCCTTGACACGTGCACTATATACTATACTATAATACAATTGTTGGTAATCAATTATTAAGCAATTCCACAATGAGCCCTCTAGGCATAAGAGTGTGTAGTTCATATATCCATTTGGCCTCACATTGGCTCATTGTTTTGATTTTTATTGCTGCCTCTCCAGGGTTTTTTTCTTGGTGGTGTCAACTCCCCCAAACAACAGTGAAGAAGGTTTCTGAAGGAATCTGATCTCCCTATCAACATCCTGGAACTTTAAGACATTTGTCTCCATTCTTTTGGAGGGCCATCCAATCCAAATTCAGTTGTAGCTGCATAAAACTAGAAGTCTCACCATGGCAAGAAAGTTAAAAAAAAATTCTGTAATTGTCAGAACTTTGTTCCAGCCTTGCCCTCCATATACATCTCAGGTGTGGTGAGTTTGCAGGCAGACTTCCTCAGCTGGTAGCACTGGGACCTGGAGTAGTGGCCCATACATGCAGAAGTGTTCCAGGACCTGTGTGTTCCTGGTGGGGAATGCTGAATGTGAACCTTCTGGCCTCCAAGTTCAAAAACAAACTAGACTAGACACCAGTAAACGTGCAACATCTTGGTTCCAGACCAACAAGATTGACGTTATGGAGTGGTCAGCCCAATCCCCGGATCTTAATCCAATAGAAAACTTGTGGGGTGACATAAAAAATGCAGTTTCTGAGGCAAAACCAAGAAATAGAGAAGAACTGTGGAATGTAGAGTTTGTAAAGAAGAATACAAACACTGCTATTTTTTTGAACAGTCTAGTATTCACTTTTCTTCAGTTTTTTTAGAGGAACAACACAAATTTAATATATATTTTTCTTTGTGTTTTGATTTGGAATAGAATGTGTAGTGTTCTCAATGCATTTGTGTGTATGGAATTAAAAGCTATTAGAAGGATTTTGAGCTTTATTCACTTTTTTCAACACACTGCTATTATTTTGAACACAACTGTATGTCTTTCTTTACCTGAAACTTCTTCTTCATCTTTTTCACAGGATCAAGATGGAGGGTGTTCTGATACAACCCATGGTCTGAGAGCCAGACGCTTGTGAATCATGATTCCTAACATGTTAAGCTCTAGGAAGTCTGCTCATACGGTCTATCATCAGATATAGAAGGCATATTTTGCTTGGTTAATGTCTCTTGGCTTCTGCCCAAGGAGATTCATTTTTGGGATAAACTTTCACCTTCCTGCACTAATGCTTTACTCTCAAAGTTCAGGTGTCTGCCCTATTTCAGAGAACACTGGCCTTTCATTCCTTTATTAAGACCATGGTACAGAGGGTCTCCCAAGCAGAACTCCCTGTTTGTTGTTCTGTGACTCTGTGGGATCTGAATCTGGTTCTGTCTGCGCTTCAGAAACTGCCATATGAGCCTATTAGGCACATTATTCTCCCCATTCTTACCCACAAAGTGGCATTGGTTGTAACCATGAGTGTCTGAACTGGCTGCCAAATTTTGTGAAGAACCCTTTCAGGTTTTGCATAGGGACAAGGTGATGTTGAGGCCTAGGACTTCTTGCCAAAGCTAGTT
The DNA here is from genome assembly GCF_062004578.1 of Staurois parvus. Classification (NCBI taxonomy): domain Eukaryota; kingdom Metazoa; phylum Chordata; class Amphibia; order Anura; family Ranidae; genus Staurois; species Staurois parvus. The sequence goes on along the minus strand of NW_028318083.1, from coordinate 34,563,697 downwards.
TTTGCCTCTCACCTCAACCAGGACATTGTTCTATCATCCCTCTGTCCTGCTCAAACTCACCAAAGGGAAATTTCCCTCTATTGTCTGGATGTACTTCTTTAAATTCCAATGATTTTTATTGATTTTCCAATAAAGTATAAAAATCATCCCATAAACATGTGGGATGAAGAAAATACAGTTACAACCGCAGACACATCTAGGCACATATCGGTATAAAGGACAAAGAAATATACCACAATAATATATCTAAATGTTTTGGAGGGTCCTATATGCCGGAGTGTACCTCTGGTGTGCTTGGCTAGCCAAGTTGAGGATGTGAGAAGAAAAAGCAGGCAAACAAGTTACTTCTCTACTGTGCCTTTGACAGGTCTACTATGGCCCAAATACACTCAGACATGCTTTGATGGTGAGCAACAGTTCTGCCTCTTGGACACTCCTGCAATATCACCTGTTACTCGACATGAGACAAATTATAGTCAATGTACCTCATACTGCAGTTAAAGTAAAGATCATCCCCTAATAAAGGGGAAGACTGAAATAAAAAGAAAAGAACTAAGAAAGAAGGAAAGATAAGAGAATAGAGAAGAGGAAGAAAGGTGCGCCACCATCTAAAACCAAGTATGAGTATCCCATCCGAGTCATGGGGAATCCAGTATCTAATCCATGGATCCCAAGTTTTCTTGAAGAGGGACAGTTTTTGATGTAGGTTCTCTGACAGGCGTCCGTTTGTCATGATGCAAGTCAACTTGGCATTCAGAAGATGAAATGGGATCACAGGAGACTTCCAGGATCTCGCATCTGAGAGTCTAGGTGCAGTAAAGATTAAGGTTATCAACCGTCTCACATGTCTCGGCGCCCCGCTACTGGACTTCCCAGTAGGGCTTGTTGTGGATTTTTAATGAGGTTCACCTGGGTGAGAGAGTAGACAAAACTATAAATACATATCCAAAACCCTCTGACTTTTGGGCATGTCCCCCATGTGTGGAGCACTGTTCCCTCTTGACCACAGCCACTAAAGCAAAGGGGAGAAGCAGTATGTACTTCAATCAGTAAACTTATTTATTTTTCCCATCTCTAGATGGTTTAAACAGACCATAACCCAAGCTCATAGTCCCAAAGATTGGGTTCTAACCTTTCCTGTCAAAATGCACTTTGAGTGCTTCTTGGGCTTTTTAGCATTAAAGCTGAGCTCCACCCAAAAGGAGAAGCTCTGCCTGTTTGCTTCTTCCCCCCCCAGGTACCAGGTACCTGGTTTTGACAGGTACCTGCTCCCACTTCTGGCTCAGTTCACCGTGGCAAACTGAGCCAGATGTTTGTCCCCCTCCTTTCTCCTGCAGCCTTCTGGGAGACTTCACAGGCCCCAGTAGACTGCCGGACCGTTCAGGAGGTGCAGCGTGACTCAATCATGCACAGTGGGCACCCGGCTGTGAAGACGCAAGCTGCCATTGCCAGGTACCCACAGTTGAGATGCCAGCTCTAGGGAGAAAAGGGACAGCGTAGGTGAGCACATCACTGGATCCTGGGACAGGTGAGTGTGCATTTATTAAAAGTCAGAAACTATAGGTTTTGTAGCTGCTGACTTTTGATAAACACAAAAATGACTAGAGCTCCTCTTTAAGAATCTTTTTTCCCAGATTTGCAAGCCTACCACATGGCCTTCCTTTTTTTCAGTTCAGTGTTTTCATTTCATCTAATACCAGCTTTGCACATAAGGTCCTTAAGGCTGCTCTCTTGCAGGTAGTTTTCTGGTGTTTTCTTGGTCCTGTTAGTGTATGTTTGTTGTGTTGACCACCCCTCAGCTAGACTGCTTTTTGATGTTTCTTAAGGTGAATGACTTCCAGTGGTGCTCAGTGGATGAGAAAGAAAATAGGATTTTTATACTTGCTGTAAAATCCTTTTCTTGGGGTCTATTGAGGGACACATGATCATGCTCTTGGTACTGCTTTGCCACAAAACTGAGGCATGCAGGTAGTAGGAGGGGTTATCCTAAGCTGGCCTACAGTCCACTTCTCCTTTAGGCAACAGTATAATCTGAAGAAGAATAACTTCCTTTTCCTCCTGAATGGACTTCAAGAAAAAAAGTTTAAAAATGTTGTTATTTTTCTCTTTGAATTGACAGTCCTGAAGGATTATGTAGTGTTTTTTTTGTAGATGGAAAGTCCTGAAAGAGTAACTCCAGCTCTACTTCAAGCTTGTCTCTCTTACACAATCACACTACGGCTTTCTCCACAATGGAATAAAGCTGGGCATCTTCTAATTCAAGGTGACACTGTTATTTTGTCAATCCAACATCCTGAGAGTATAAATCCCATTTGATGTTTTGATTTGCTGGACACAAACACAAAACATACAAACACATTTATTTACATTATGTTTAGTAGCAATCATTGAAAGCACAGATGTCAAACACAAGGCCTGAGGGCCAAATCCGTCCCTCCAGGCCACTTCTGCAATCAGCAGAAGAGAGGAGTACAGAACTCCATCAGATCCTGCGCTTCTCCATGCAGCCATGGAGAGGCTCTGCAACCTCCCACCCCTGGTCTCAGCAGTTGGCAGCAGAGAGGAGGACAGAAATCCTCCTACAGCTCCTGCACCTCTCAGTGCAGCCACAGCACCCCCTCATCTCCAACTCCCCTGGTCTTAGCATGCCATTCGCAAAAATAAAAACACACCATATAAATCAATAGATACAGTAATACCTCGGTTTAAGAATGCCTCGGTTAAAGTAATTTTTGATTTACAAATGAAAATGCACTGAAAATAATGCCTCGGTTTACGAATTTTGTATGAATTTTTTTTGCAATACGAAGTGTATGTCAGTGCTGATTTTTAAATGCAATTGCTGGCTCTTTTTTTTTTCTTCACTATAGCTCACAGAATTAGCTGTCACTTTCCCCAAAGTTAACGGAAATGTTTCTTTTAAGAAACTAAAAAGAAACATTGTTTGCCCCCCCCCCCTTTCCTGTCCTGCTGTCAGGAATGGACTGGCCAGCTATGGTGGGACTCACTTGCCTTTTGATCTGCAGTACCAGGGCTGGCCAGCGGGTGTTCCCAGCAATCAGAGACTCAACTTTGCAGCCAGCTAACACCTGTAACTGATTATGCTGGGGTATTTAAGGGATGGCCAGACCCACAGACTCTGCCTTGGTGTGTGTTTGTCCTGGGCCCTGCATCCTGTTTCTGTCCTGCATCCTGTTTCTGAACCGCTGCTGACTTCTCCTGCTCTGATCCCGGCTCGCTCCTGACCATCCCTCTGTCTGACCCTCTGTACCACGCTGCTTGCTACCTGTTCTGATCCCTGGCTTGTGACCCCGACCAATCTCCGCTTGCTCCCCCTGTACCTACCTGCCCTATTGATATTGACCCGGCCTGCCTGACGACGCTTGCTTGTATGTACTGTTATCTGTGGGTGGTTTGGTTTGTTTGCACTGTATTATGTTTTAGTATTGCACTGCGTTTATGTTTGTATTGTTAGTGTTAATAAATTATATTGTTTATAACATATCTGAGGTCTGCGTTTCCCTGCGTCAGTCACACATCTCTGGTCACACCTGGGAGCCCTGACATTACACCAAGGCCAATCCTGACCAGAAGTGGCTGCACAGGGAAGCCATCTTGGCTTGTTGATGGGAAGGATGGATCTGGATGAGGTTGAGTATTTATCTCTGCTAGTGCTTGATGACAGAGAGTATGCTTATCAGACTCTGAAGGAGTATCCCAGGGATCAACTACTAGAATGTATACGGCTCGCTCATGTTCTAGTAGATCAGGGCACAGATTTCTCTATGGTGCAGCCATTGATTCAGGTTTGTGTTGAGTTGGTTTCATCTGGTTCCCCCGAATGCAGGGATGAATTTTTGCCACCATTTAGTGCAGACCAGGTTGAGTCCCTGGTGTGGTTATTAGAAGATGATGTGGGTTACTTTCTGGAGCGTTATTCCACATGTTCACCACAGACACTAAGAGATTGTATAAACGCAGTGCAGTCATTGACCAGACAGGCTTTGTGTAAGCTCAGCTTTGTTCAACCCATACTGCAGACATGGACAGACTTGTTGCACCCAGCCTCAGTCAGCTTACAAAGACCCAGTCCTGCTTCTAACTCTACTCCTGTATTCCCACCAGCTCCTCCAGTTACAGCCCAGTATACTTGGCTATCTACCGCATGTCAGTACCCTGTTCCCACTCGCTGCACCTATCCTGCCTTTAACCCTGTAAAAAAGCCCTCTGTAGCAACTGCTCCCTCTTCTGTTCCATCCTCCAGTTCTTCTCTGTCTCCAGCTGCTCCATTCGTTTGCAGACCTGTGTTTACTTGCAGTGCTCCAGTAGTTAAAACCAGAAAAAAGCGAAAATTCTTTCCAACCAATACCATCCTGCCAGTATCCGAACCGGTGAACCTGCCTTCCGTGACTCAGCCTGAAGCCTCTACTCAGCCGGATGCCTCTCTTCAGCCGGATGCCTCTCCTCAGCCGGATGCCTCTCCTCAGCCTGATGCCTCTCCTCAGCCTGATGCCTCTCCTCAGCCTGATGCCTCTCCTCAGCCTGATGCCTCTCCTCAGCCTGATGCCTCTCCTCAGCCTGATGCCTCTCCTCAGCCTGAAGCCTCTCCTCAGCCTGAAGCCTCTCCTCAGCCTGAAGCCTCTCCTCAGCCTGAAGCCTCTCCTCAGCCTGAAGCCTCTCCTCAGCCTGAAGCCTCTCCTCAGCGTGAAGCCTCTCCTCAGCCTGAAGCCTCTACTCAGCCTGATGCCTGCATTCAGCCTGATGCCGCTACTCAGCATGATGAACTGATCCAGCCCGACGATCCTATTAGGCCAGTTGACTCGATGCCCGCTGTTGATCCAGATGATCCGGTACCTGATCCAGTGCCCGCTGTCGTGCCAATTGACTCAGAGCCCGCTGTCATACCTGGTGACCCGGTGCCCACTGCCTTGCCAGATGACGCGGTGCCCGCTGGCAAGCCAAATGACCTGATGCCTGGTGACCCAGTGCCCGCTGTCATACCTAGTGACCCGATGCCCGCTGTCGAGCCAGACAATCCGATACCTGATGACCCGTTGCCCACTGTCGTGCCTGTTGACTCGGAGCCCACTGTCTTGCCAGACGACTCGGTGCCCGCTGTTCCGCCAGACGACTCGGTGCCCGCAGTCTTGCCAGACGACTCGGTGCCCGCAGTCTTGCCAGACGACTCGGTGCCCGCAGTCTTGCCAGACGACTCGGTGCCCGCAGTCTTGCCAGACGACTCGGTGCCCGCAGTCTTGCCAGTTGACTCGATGCCCGCAGTCTTGCCAGTTGACTCGGTGCCCGCAGTCTTGCCAGTTGACTCGGTGCCCGCAGTCTTGCCAGACGACTCGGTGCCCGCAGTCTTGCCAGACGACTCGGTGCCCGCAGTCTTGCCAGACGACTCGGTGCCCGCAGTCTTGCCAGACGACTCGGTGCCCGCAGCCTTGCCAGACGACTCGGTGCCCGCAGCCTTGCCAGTTGACTCGGTGCCCGCAGTCCCGCCAGTTGACTCGATGCCCGCTGTTCCGCCAGTTGACTCGGTGCCCACTGTCGTGCCTGGTGACTCGGTGCCCGCCGCTTCGTCTGGGGGCCCGAGACCTGTCGCTCCGCCAGAGGGCCCGATGCCTGTCGCCCCGCCTGAGGGCCCGAGACCTGTAGTTCCGCCCGGGGGTCCGGCGCCCGCCGCTCCGCCCGGGGGCCCGGCGCCCGTCGCCCCGCCCGGGGGCCCGGTGCCCGTCGCCCCGCCCGGGGGCCCGGTGCCCGTCGCCCCGCCTGGTGGCCCGCTGCCTGCTGCTTCGCCTGGTAGCCCGATGTGCCTCTGCCCGGAGTCCTGCCCGATGTGCCTCTGCCCGGAGTCCTGCCCGATGTGCCTCTGCCCGGAGTCCTGCCCGATGTGCCTCTGCCCCGAGTCCTGCCCGATGTGCCTCTGCCCGGAGTCCTGCCCGATGTGCCTCTGCCCGGAGTCCTGCCCGGTGTGCCTCTGCCCGGAGTCCTGCCGGGTGTGCCTCTGCCGGGTGTGCCTCTGCCCGGTGTGCCTCTGCCCGGTGTGCCTCTGCCCGGAGTCCAGCCCGGTGTGCCTCTGCCCGGAGTCCAGCCCGGTGTGCCTCTGCCCGGAGTCCAGCCCGGTGTGCCTCTGCCCGGAGTCCAGCCCGGTGTGCCTCTGCCCGGAGTCCAGCCCGGTGTGCCTCTGCCCGGAGTCCAGCCCGATGTGCCTCTGCCCGGAGTCCAGCCCGATGTGCCTCTGCCCGGTGTACCGCTGCCCGGAGTCCTGCCCGGTGTGCCAGTCTTTGATATCCCGCCAGTTACCAGACCCGGGCGGTGGAACATTTTTCCCAGCTAGGACTGTTTGGAGCGTCCTGAGGCCGCTCCTTGAGGGGGGGGTACTGTCAGGAATGGACTGGCCAGCTATGGTGGGACTCACCTGCCTTTTGATCTGCAGTACCAGGGCTGGCCAGCGGGTGTTCCCAGCAATCAGAGACTCAACTTTGCAGCCAGCTAACACCTGTAACTGATTATGCTGGGGTATTTAAGGGATGGCCAGACCCACAGACTCTGCCTTGGTGTGTGTTTGTCCTGGGCCCTGCAACCTGTTTCTGAACCGCTGCTGACTTCTCCTGCTCTGATCCCGGCTCGCTCCTGACCATCCCTCTGTCTGACCCTCTGTACCACGCTGCTTGCTACCTGTTCTGATCCCTGGCTTGTGACCCCGACCAATCTCCGCTTGCTCCCCCTGTACCTACCTGCCCTATTGATATTGACCCGGCCTGCCTGACGACGCTTGCTTGTATGTACTGTTATCTGTGGGTGGTTTGGTTTGTTTGCACTGTATTATGTTTTAGTATTGCACTGCGTTTATGTTTGTATTGTTAGTGTTAATAAATTATATTGTTTATAACATATCTGAGGTCTGCGTTTCCCTGCGTCAGTCACACATCTCTGGTCACACCTGGGAGCCCTGACACCTGCGCTGCCAGGCTGCATGCTCTGAAAAGGGTCTGGTATGGATTTTGGGGAGGACCCCCACGCCATTTTGTTTTACATTTTTGCGTGGGAGTTCCCCTTAAAAAGGTGGGAAGGGAAGGTGGACCCCACGCAGTTTTTTAAATAATTTTTTTAATTGCCGGCAAGTATTTTACATTCAGCTGTCAGTGGGGAACCCCACTGACAGCTGAAATATTAACACATGGTTGTCACTACTAAAATGCCGCATGACTTGATAAAATAGCTCATGCGGTATTTATTAGTGTTTCCTTTTTTCTGATCTCCGGAACAGATTAATTGGTTTTCAATGCATTCCTATGGGAAACGGCGTTTCGGTTTAAGAATTTTTCGCTATAAGAAAAGTCCTGCAGAACGAATTAAATTCTTAAACCAAGGTATTACTGTACTTCATTTCCCTGACAGAAACTAGAATGGTATTTAGCCATTTTTCTTTTTGTGAACTGCAACTCTCCTCTGCAGCTGCTGACAATCACAAGCACACAAGCTGACAGTCTTACTACTGCACTCTCAATCTGTAAATAGCTGGTAGATGAGACAGTTCAAGGTTTATTTGCAAAGAACATGACAGAAGCAAACAGAGGGAGCACAGGGGACTGAAATGTTACACAATAAAGCTTCAGAATGAAGAGGGGGAAGGGGGAGTCAGTGTTGGCTACATCACCCATGAGTGCCCATATTTTGGGTTTCAGTCAGGGGGGAGCTACGGCTAGCACTGACAGACAAAAATTTGGTTCTATTTCTAACCACAGCACAGATTTGAACAAAACCAAGTGCAATGTGCACTGGGTCCTCATGGGGATTTAACCTTCTGGTGAGAGTACGTATTTAAGTATGAATTCTGTTTTACAGTAGCCTTGTTAGAACAGTGGGGTTCCTGTGGTCAGGTCTACACAGGGAAACCTGCATCTGTGTATAAAGACTCATCGGGGGAGAGTTACTAAAATTGGTGCACACAGATCTGGTGCAGCTGTGCATGGTAGCCAATCAGCTTCTAACTTCAGCTTATTCAAATAAGCTTTAATAACAAAACCTGGAAGTTGATTTGTTTCTTTATTTCTATGCATAGTTGCACTAGATTCTGTACTCTCCAGCTTTAGAAAATTACCCCCATTATATCAACTAAAACTTGCCTGATCTTTTAGCAGGAGTCCTTGTACCAGTAGTCATTACTTATATAATTAAAGCAAAACTTAAAAAAAAAAAAAATTTGGAAGAAAAACCCTGTCTCCCAGTTATTTTTTTTCATTAGTGTACACTGCCTTTGGTGCATGCGCATGCACCAGACCCATTTGTTTGGCCTGGAACAATGAGACACAGCAGTACAGTAAAAACAACAGAGGGTCTAACCCCTCACCACTACCAACAATGTTTTGTCTTTACATAAACTCTAAATTGAGATCTGTGGAAGACTATAGCATTATTTTTTTTTACAGATTACAGCAAAGAGCCTTTTCTGTATGTGTAAGCAGTAGAGTAGTGAAAAATGTTAGCTATCGATAAAATAAAAATTTGAATTTAGAGTGACACCATTTATTGGCTAACTAAAAAGATTGTAGTGCTCACAAAGATTGTCCCCATGTCTCAAAGATTGTCCTTGTGCGGGGATCTTAGAATGTATAATTTTCCTATGAATTTCATAAACAGACTGTTTATATATCTCTAGAAAGTGGTCATATCTTCCTTTATTGGTCTCTTCTCTAGGATGAATAAATTCAGTTCTATTGATCTTTCCTTACAACTGAGGTCCTCCATGCCCCTTATTAAATTAGTTGCTAAATCTCAATACGATGCAGGTTTCAATAACATCAAAGATTCTAACCCTTCCCCACTAAAACTGAAAAGAGAACTGCCTTTAGTTCCACCTAAACAGATGTTATTATCTAGCCAATTGTGGTATGCAGCATGATGGACAAAATCTAACATGATATAGCCTTATATGCACACTGAGCCTGCTGCTGAAAAACCTTATGAAATCAAAGGTTAGAGATCTGAAGCCTATAAATTATCCCCTGTTTGTAATAGGAGTTACATATATAATATTGTGTTTCATGGTATTTTGTAGGGGCAGATTTCTTATCAAAATCAGGACAGCAGGATGCGGTTGGTAAGTCACCTGTTCTAAAATAGTCTATGTACAGTAACATATCTTATCAGGGATTTTTTTTCAATTTAAATAAAAGCATATATGCTGCTGTTTTTTTTTTTTTTTTACCACAGTACCAATATCATAATATGAAACTATCACAAAAGGCCTTTGGGGTCCAGTTCTAAAAACAAGAAAAAAATAAATTTCTTTACAAAAATTGGGGTTTTTCTCAAAGTGACCAGTCAGATTTCACTTTTCTACAATTTTTTAATAGCTTGTAAGTAAAACTATATCACTCTTTTATTTAGATTTGCGCATCAATGTGTCAGATGGCCAAATTTGCCTCTGTGTACAAGTTCAAAAAATTCGGCTTCCACCCTCTCAGGTATGGTATGTCTACATTTTTTATTACTTTTTTGCTTTTTGTATTGATTGCTTGAAGTATACCTTTTTTTTTTTTTTGCATGCTTTTTTAGTTAATCTGTTTTCAAGGTCTATTATCTGAGAATTATTTTACTTTGTGATGTTTAGTTGAAGACTAAAGCTATCAAAGCCAATGAAGTAGAAAGTTGTAAAGTATGTGCAATTTTAACGTCGCTTAGCAAATAAGGTGACACTTAATGAAAATTGATGGACACAAGAATTCAGAGACTATTGTATTATATGGACAGGATACCCATTTCTTGCTAGTGTCCAGGAGGGAAGACGCCCTTGCTCTGCTCAGAAATTAGAGAACATGTAAACCCAACATTTCATATTCCTGGTATGTGCCTGCTGTCCCATGTACTTGTATGAAAATGTATCCTGTTCTCTTTGTATTTGCTTTCTTTGTGTGAAATACCTAGTGTTCCTGCCAGTCCTTCTGCTTTCCTATTAAAAACTGACCACACTAGGCAGGAGAGCAAAGCATGGTCAGTTCTATAGCTGTGCTGGGAACTCGGTCTGCTCTTCTCCAATGATCAGACTTCTGCTCCTCTATAATCTGCTTGAGCTGGTATTCATACACAGCTTACCAGACTGGCATTTCATCAGCAATAGCTATAGAGACCCTAACCCTGCTGGACTAGATTTCAGGGCATAGCCTGGAATGTGACCTTTGGGCACTGGGCTCTGTATTATGGTCCTTTCCAGACCCAAATTTACTGTTTTAGCCACAGAGCACTTTGATCTACGTCTTTCCTCCCCTGAACACAGCAATCAAAAACACTACCAGACTAGTGCTTTACCCTCAATTTAGTTCAATCACTGCCCCTATGTGTGGATTCCATCAAAGAATCAAAGACCTCTCATCTGAGAAAATTCTTTGTGGATCGAATCCTTGCCTTTCAGCAGACAGGCCTGGATCAGCAATTTAGCCTTGAGTACCATCAAGGGTTAGATCTTGAGCTTGCTTGTTCCAAAGACAGCTAGCTTCCCATTCTTTGATTAAAAACTTTGTATAGGATGTCTCCCATGTGGCTTCCATTGTATGTTCCACAATGACTCAGTGGGATCTAAACTGGTTCAGAATTATTCTTTTGAACATATTAGGGATATTCCTCTTTCCATTTTCACTCACAAGGTTGCATTCCTTACATACCATCAGGAATTGTTTTTACATTATAAGGCCAATAAGGACAAGTTGGTGTTAATGTTAAGGCCTAGAATAGCCTCGAATAAGGTAGTTTTTGCCTGTCACCTTGAAGTAGAGTTAAAGTCTACTTAACTAAGGTTAAAGGTTAAAGTGACATTAAAGCTTCTTTTTTTTTTTTTTTTTACAAATAAACATGTTACACTTACCTGCTCTGTGCAGTGGTTTTGCACAGAGAAAGAAAAACAGAGCACTCGTGGTAAAAGCCAGAGTGAATATACAATGACATACACAACCAACAGTCAATATGTCTGATTCCAATACTTTAATTGAGTGATACCATAATAACCATATTCCAGGAATCCCATGTAAGTAATATGGCACAAAATAAAAAAATAGCAAAAGCCACATGCTGAAAATAAATAATGGGAGCGTCTTACTGAGACGATGACATCGCTGTGGGGAGTATGGATGGTGAACTCAATCGATGGAAGGATGGTGGAAGGGCAGCGGATGGTAAGGAGAGTATCCACAAACCGGTAGAACTCCTCGGTGTCACCGAAGATTGCGCACCACAAGTGACCTCAATGAAGCACAGGGAAGCCAGCGATAGCCACCATGATTACTCAGTTGGAATGAGACTGGCCAAAACAAATCCCGGTTACCATGACGACGTGTTTTGCATGAATCAGTGCTTTGTCACAGCCCTGGATAACAATAAGTCGTAGGGGAATAGTGATAATAAGTCATAGGCGAATATACAGTGGGGCAAAAAAATATTTAGTCAGCCAGCAATTGTGCAAGTTCTCCCACTTAAAAAGATGAGAGAGGCCTGTAATTGGCATCATAGGTAGACCTCAACTATGAGAGACAAAATGAGAAAAAAAATCCAGACAATCACATTGGCTGATTTGGAAAGAATTTATATGCAAATTATGGTGGAAAATAAGTATTTGGTCACCTACAAACAAGCAAGATTTCTGGCTCTCACAGACCTGTACCTTCTTATTTAAGAGGCTCCTCTGTCCTGCACTCATTACCTGTATCAATGGTACCTGTTTGAACTTATCAGTATAAAAGACACCTGTCCACAACCTCAAACAGTCACACTCCAAACTCCACTATGGTGAAGACCAAAGAGCTGTCGAAGGACACCAGAAACAAAATTGTAGACCTGCACCAGGCTGGGAAGACTGAATCTGCAATAGGCAAGCAGCTTGGTGTGAACAAATCAACTGTGGGAGCAATAATTAGAAAATGGAAGACATACAAGACCACTGATAATCTCCCTCGATCTGGGGCTCCATGCAAGATCTCACCCCGTGGGGTCAAAATGATCACAAGAATGGTGAGCAAAAATCCCAGGACCACATGGGGGGGACCTAGTGAATGACCTTCAGAGAGCTGGGACCAACGTAACAAAGGCTACCATCAGTAACGCACTACGCTGCCAGGGACCTAGATCCTGCAGTGCCAGACGTGTCCCCCTGCTTAAGCCAGTATATGTCTGGGCCCATCTGTAGTTTGCTAGAGAGCATTTGGATGATCCAGAAGAGGATTGGGAGAATGTCATATGGTCAGATGAAACCAAAATAGAACTGTTTGGTAGAAACACAACTCATCGTGTTTGGAGGAGAGAGAATGCTGAGTTGCATCCAAAGAACACCATACCTACTGTGAAGGATGGGGGTAGCAACATCATGCTTTGGGGTTGTTTCTCCGCAAAGGGACCAGGACGAGTGATCCATGTGTAGGACAGAATGAATGAGGCCATGTATCGTGAGATTTTGAGTGCAAACCTCCTTTCATCAGCAAGGGCATTGAAGATGAAACGTGGCTGGGTCTTCCAACATGACAATGATCCCAAACATACCACCCGGGCAATGAAGGAGTGGCTTTGTAAGAAGCATTTCAAGGTCCTGGAGTGGCCTAGCCAGTCTCCAGATCTCAACCCCATAGAAAACCTTTGGAGGGAGTTGAAAGTCTGTGTTGCCCAGCAACAGCCCCAATACATCACTGCTGTAGAGGAGATCTGCATGGAGGAATGGGCCAACATACCAGCAACAGTATGTGCCAACCTTGTGAAGACTTACAGGAAACGTTTGACCTCTGTCATTGTCAACAAAGGATATATAACAAAGTATTGAGATGAACTTTTGATATTGACCAAATACTTATTTTCCACCATAATTTGCAAATAAATTCTTTCCAAATCAGCCAATGTGATTGTCTGGATTTTTTTTCTCATTTTGTCTCTCATAGTTGAGGTCTACCTATGATGCCAATTACAGGCCTCTCTCATCTTTTTTAAGTGGGAGAACTTGCGCAATTGGTGGCTGACTAAATACTTTTTTGCCTCACTGTATACTCGATTCCCAATCACTCTACAATAATATATTTGGTGCACATGGCCAGATCTAGGGGGGTGCTGAGGTGGGCTGTGCCCCCCCAGATTTCAGTTGTACCTCCCCAAGCCGGTTGCCCCCCCCCCCGCATACATTGTGCCCATGACTGCTGAGCTCCCCCCCATCCCCACACTCAGGACCGGCCGCAGTGAACAGTCCAGAAAGGAGAAGTTACAGTGGCAGAGAGAAGGGAGCAGGTGTGGGCTTCTTTTTGATCTCCCTCCTCCTGTCATAACAGCGATCCTCCATACAGAAGGTTACACAGGATCACTCTTAGATCCGATGGTACACAGCTTAATTATGCCATCTCCTCAAAAAACTGCTCAACTCCTGTAAATGTGAGTAGTGGCATGTAATCAAGCCGTGTACCGTCAGATCGAAGAGCGATCCTGTGTAACCTTCTGTATGGAGGAGCACTGTTATGACAGGAGGAGGAAGACCACAGAGAGCCTGCATCTCCTCACTAATCTTGTAGTTTCCACATGTCAGATTGGGGGAGGGGGAGTTTGTGGAGAGGGTTGGTAGGGGGGCTGGGAAGGGTAATTGGGGGGGGTATGTTAGGAGGCAGGATTGCGGAGGATTAGTGTTAGGAAGGTGGAATTGGGGGGGGGGGGATTAGTGCTAGGAAGGAGAATTGGTGGAAATTTCTGCAAGAACGGGAATTTGGGTAGGGGTGGGGATTTGTGCTGGGAATGGTTTTGTAGGTGCTTGTGATAGGAGTTGAGATTTTGGGGTGGGGGGAATTGTACTAAGAGGAAGGATGGGGGAGAATTTGTATTAGTAGGAGGGATGGGGGGATTGTACTAGGAGTGGTGATTGGGAGGGGTTTGGCGAGAGGATTTACACTAGGGGTGTGGATTTCTACTGGGGGGGATTTGTACTAGGAGGTGGAATTTGGGGGGAGAGTTTGATTTTTTTGGGCATAGAAGATTTGTGAGGAATTGGGGGGGGGGGGGGGGGTGAGCTGGAAGTTGGAATTGCGGTTGGATTTGGGCTTGCTTAGGGGTTGAGCATGTTGATTAGTGCTTTTTTGGGGGAGGGGGGTGGAAGGTGGGGGCCCAGTTTGTCACCTTCACCTTGAGTGCTAGATGACCTTTGTCCCGGCACTAAACAAATCTCTTCTCCTTGTAACACAGCTGAAATCAGATTCCCTAACAGACACAGCATCAATCTGCACATGTGTAGCTGGCTGCTATGTTGCAGTTTTGACCTGTGAAATTCCCTGAGTGAAGGGATGCCAAGCTCAGCTATGTGCTGCTGACCACTGACTTCCACCATGCTGACCCCTGTACCTTGCCCTGCTAACTCCTGTCCTCTGTCCTGTTGACCCCTGTCCTCTGACATGCTAACCCATGTACACTGCCTAGATAACCCACTGTACACTGCCCTATAAACTAATGGCCCCTGTACACTGCCCTACAAACTGCTGACCTTATCCTCTGCCCTGCTGACCCCCTGTACACTGCTCTACTGACTCTTATACACTATATACTGCTTTGTCGACCTCGCATCCTCTGCCCCCCTGACATTTTTCATTGCACCCCCAAATTAGACAGGCTAGATCCAACCCTGTAGATGAATGATCCACTATACTATCCCTTTTCTTCATTTTTAGGTAAGGAGCCTTAGTAGGAATTCTATAGTTTCCTCAGATGCCACAACTCCAAATATGAAACAGGTAATCGTCACTAGAGGCCCTCTGACTACACTTAATGCGATTTTTCTGTGTTAAAGTGCATAGGTCAGTTGCTTCGCCTTGTTTCCATGTAGAAGATATGGCTTTATAGGCACCATGAAGGCCATTTTTGATTGGAAGTCTCCAAAATGTAGATGGATGTAGCAGGGCCCCACTGTTTTTTGCCAAGTCCAAGAGCTGGCGGTGCCTCTGCAAATCTTCTAACTGAAGGAAAGTCAGCATGATGTGTTTTTCATCTGCTACACTAAATTTCCTGGGCCAGCCATTGTCGTTCAGCTTTTTTAGACTTCTGAAGAAGAGTGTGGACAGCGCATTTGAAAATTTCTGTCTTCTTTGAAATTTCAGCTTGTGAAACACCACCCTGTGTACGTTTTTTTTTGTTTCTTTACTCTGAACTGTCTTCAGTTTGTTAATAGAGCATAGCTCTTGTTCACCCAGTCAAACTACACTATACTGTCAAATGTATTAGGACAGCTGCCTTTACATGAACGTGAACTTTAATGGCATCCCAGTCTTAGTCCATAGGGTTCAACATTGAGTTGGCCCACCCTTTGCAACTATAACAGCTTCAACTCTTCTGGGAAGGTTGTTCACTAGGTTTAGGAGTGTGTCTATGGGAATGTTTGACCATTCTTCCAGAAGTGCATTTGTGAGGTCAGGCACTGATGTCGGACAAAAAGGCCTGGCTCCCAGTCTCTGCTCTAATTCATCCCAAAGGTCTTCTATCAGGTTGAGGTCAGGCCAATCAAGTTCCTCCACCCCAAACTCGCTCATTCATGTCTTTATGGAACTTGCTTTGTGCACTGGTGCACAGTTATGTTGGAACAGGAAGGGACCATCTCAATATGGCTCTATATTTCAAATTTCAGTGTTTTTGGTTTGATTATATTATTAAATTCAATTTATTATCATAATATTATTATTTTTTCTGATTATTTATTATATTATAATTTATGATTTTGTGTTTTAAATTTTATCATACCCGGGATGTTTACTAGACTCTTGTTCAGACAGATTTCAGTGAGTTATTCCTAAGAATTACAGGCCTACAATAAAAAAACAACATATTTCCATGCAAAAAAAATTACCGCTTTGAGCACAGAAATATTGACATAATCATACCGCTAGGGAGGTTAACTGGGAGAATTGCAATGGGGGTGATAGCTTGTTCAGTTTCACTTGGAAATTATTTCTTCTAATCTGATGGTAAATTGCCAGTGACAGGATCTTCCAAAGGGCATTGAGTACACTCACTGCTTCTATAGCATCAGTCTCTCATTGGCTGAACCGAGGTGTCACTTCATCAATGCTCCCTCACTTGCAAGCAAGAATTTGCAGCATTTCAGTCATTCAGTGATGCTGTAAGAAGGTCAAATGGTAATGGTCTTATTTGGTCTCTTAGATTGTAAGCTCCAAGAAGCAGGGCCCTCCTAACCCTCTTGTATTGAACTGTATTGTTGCTATATTGTCTCCCTTTATATTGTAAAGCGCTGAGCAAAATGGTGGTGCTATATAAATCCTGTATAATAATGGTAAAGTTAGAGACTTCACAGTAAATGTTGAACAGACATATTTATATTATTTTTTTTTCTTCTAGCTATCTGATTTTAATGTTTCAGCTGGTACTTTGCAGAGCTTTTTAGATGGTCCAGGCTTCGTTATTGAAAGACACTTAATCCCAAGTAACTGGTGCTACGTCTTACCTAGGTACAGCTTAGTTTTGTTGCCTCCCTGCATGCAGTATACAATCAATGGAAAGCCTAAGGGTTGTATTTACCAAAGATTCACTGGGAAATTCACCCAGTTAGTATTCATCATAAATATTTGTTTTGAGATTTAACAGGATTCATCCACCAGTTTCTGCTGGCATTCATGCTTTTATTGTGAAGGCATTTGATGTGCAAATCTCGCATAATTGAAATATGACTAACTCTGGTGTAACTTGAATGGTCAGTGGTATTTATGGTCTAAGCCCTTATGCACACAGGTTGTTTTTTTTTTTCATCCCCTGGATGCCTATACTCTGGGGGAGGAAAAAGCAGTATTAGAAATGCGCCTAAAGCCACATTTTGCAAATGCATTTAATGGTATCCAGCACTTGGGTGTTCATTCATTCCATTGGCCAGAATAATTTATTCTAGCCATTAGAATTAATAAATGCCCAAATGCTAAACCTGCCTAACAGTTAAGCACATCAAGTTTTTTTTTGTGGCAAAACGCTCCTGTCCTGAACGCATTGGGCCTGAGTATTTTTCTGCCTCTATACACTTGTAAAAGAATTTGTACATGCATACAAAGGCTAACAAAGAGGGGCATTTAGAGGCAGAAAAAAAACAGCATAATGCCTCTAAAAGCTCTGTTTTTAATGCCCTGTGTGAGTGTGAAGGGGGTTAAATTTTAAAGGAAATGTTTGGGCAAATCTTGTTAGATAACAGGAATATCCTATTATTAATTTGCCAACATGCTTTCCATGGTGCTGAAACTATGTATATTCACAGATGATCACTAGAAGGCATATATATATATATACACTGTGTAAGTGTATATATATATATATATATATATATATATATATATATATATATATATATGTTACTTATTTATTTTTTAATAAAAAGATTAGTATTTTGGTAACACATGTTTTTGCAACACATTGCAGCTGACCTGCTCTATTTTGCATTTCCATTCCTTGTGTATTGCACCCTAACACATTTTACAGTTGAGCACAAGGCTCTGAAACACATCACAACTCATATACTGTGTGCTATGATGTGCTGCATTGATAGAAAAAGGTCTTGTATGCATTTGCAGCTCATTCATATTGATGGGTTGCCCTAATCCAGTGCATGTTAACATGCCATAATGCATGTTAATGCACCATGTGAATCAGCCTTATAAATATAAAAAAAATATAAAAATAAAAAGTGCCCCACCTTCCAGAACCAGCCAGCATGCCAGTCATGCAGTGCTAAAATCCCATATCAAAGGAGGAGCGATGAACATGCGGCCCCACTGCTGTGTTGAAATCTCTTCACATGTATTTTCAGCATGTGGGTACTTTGAGAGTTGTTCTCCCAAAAAAACAAGGGTCCCCCCTAAAGCACCAATGCCAATAGGCACCAAGCTGCTCAGCATCCCCAGTGCCAAGATGGGGGTGTCCCTTGGCATCCTTTCAACATTGGCTGATCAGCGGATGGGGAGCAAAAGGCAATATTTCCTCGCTGCTAAACCTGTGTTTGAACAGTGGGGAACATCCCCTGCTGGGCCCAGTTTTATGCACTCAGGAAATTCTGCCCAGTGCTTGGAATTCCTCATCACTCAAAATGAGGTTTACACAGTGAGGAAGTGGGGAAGGCTTGACGGACACATTCAAACATAGCTGGAGCCAGTAAATTAAAATATTAGTTAAATGTAGATTAATAACTATATTTCTTAAAAGGTGTTGTGTGTTTATTTATTGGCATTCCTTGCTTGCATTCAGGGTGAACTAGTTTGGGGAACCCATATAAAAGCAACCTCTCAGTGCTAAAGGGCATGAGGGCTGGTATCAGCATAGCAGGGGGGTGCACCCTCACTGCTCCCATGATATGGGGATATCAGCCTGAATGCTTGGTGTAAGGCTGGTTAGTTCAGGGGGCATGCTGTGTGTTTATTTAGTTTAATTAAAAAAATATATATATATATTTTTTTTTTTTAATAATCCACTTCAGCCCCAGAAGGTTTTCCCCCCTTCCTGACCGGGCCATTTTTTGCTGTTTGGCACTGTGCTATTTCAACTGGTAATTGCCTGGTCATGCAAAGCTGTACCCAAATAAAATGTATTTCCAATAAGCTCAAATTTAGTCATTAATTTAGGCGAAAAAGTATTCTGCTACAAAAATACCAATACATGTATATTAATTGGTTTGTGTGAAAGTTATAGCGTATACAAACTATTGTATACTGTATATGTTGGAATTTACACAGCTTTTACCTATTGACTGCCTATCACATTTCTGGAGGTGCTAAAATGCTAGGGCAGTACAAGCCCCTCCAAATTACCCCTTTGTGGAAAGTAGACATCCCAAGGAATTTGCTGAGAGGCATGTTGAGTCCATGGAAGATTGTTTTTTTTTTCCCACAAACTTTTGGAAAATTACAATTTTTTTTTGTTTACACAAAGTTGTCACTTAAATGGTATAATGCTCACAACATGCCATGGGTTTATGTGGAATAACACCCCAAAACACATTTTCTGCTACTTCTCCCAAGTATGGGGATACCACATATGAGATACTTTTTGGCAGCCTAGCTACATACAGGCCCCCAAAATCCAACAACCGTCTTCTGCCTTTCAAAGGGCATATTCCCATATGTCACTTCCTCACTATCTTCGGAGGCCCTAAAATGCCAGGATAGTACAAACATCCCCGCATGAGAATAAAACGGTGGATGTTGCAATTTTGCTATACATATAGATGTTACACAGTATCTGCGCAGCAATTTTTTAGACACAAATTTTTAGGAAAAAATACACTTTTTGAATTTCAATAAACAAGAACACAATATATTGCCCAATTGTTTGATAAAATATAAAAGATGATGTTATGCCAAGTACATAGATAAAAAACATGACATGCTTTAAAAATGTGCATGCCCGTACAATAACGACAAACTACGTACATTTTTAATATTCATAGATGATGCTTTAAAAGCCTTTACAGGTTACCGCTTTAGGTTAACACAGGAGGTGTAGTGCTAGAATTACTGGTCTTGATCTGAGGTTCGCAGTGATACCTCACATGCTTGGTGCAGTCTCTGTTTAAATACCAACACTGGACCAAAACGGGACCAAAACTACTCTAGGGGGAGGGGGATGATCAGGGACTTTTTTTTTTTTGCACTTTGCATTGCAGGTGCAAAATAAGATCAATATTCCTGCAATGCATTGCTTGCTTCGAACTGTCATGAATGGGTTAAGTTCATGACAGTTCAAAATACGAGTGATCTGTTATTGGCTACAGCTAATGACTTGGTGCAGGGTGCTGTGATTGACTCACGTACCATGTGAGAGCTGTTGGGCAATCACAGCTTACCAGGAAGAGAAGCAAAGCTGTCATGAATCATATTGACTCGTAACAACTTTGCTAACATTGTGATCATGTGAAAGCATAGTGATCATATGATCACCGGGTCACACGCAGCACCCCCCTGTGTTAGTACAGCCAGAACGACATACCAGTATGTTGCTCTGTCTGTACACGTCAACCACCAAGTACTGTGGGCCGTCCGCAAGTGATCATTTTTTTATAATTTTATTTTTCTTTTACAGTTTAATTTTTTATTATTGCTTTTTTTTACCAGCCCTGTTGGGGGACTTTGGTGAGATATCAGGAGTCTAAACAGACCTCTGAAGTCTCACTTTTGAGACAGAGAAAGGAACAGAGCACACATTCCCCAGTCCCTTTCTCTGTAGCTTCAGTTGCATTGCAGATGAATGAACAGGAGACACAGGCTCTTGTCCATTCATAAACTGAAGCATAGTAAATAAACTTTATCGCTGCGTATCACTGACTCTGTTCATTCAGACAAGGAAAGATCTGGTAAATGACATATTTATTGGCCCCGTCCCCATTCTCTATCCTGACACATCCTCCACAGCAGTTGGTGGGAGAGGTGAGAAAGAAAGGTGACAACATTGCATGGGGACAAGGGGGGCTGGGAGAGCACACAGGAGGGCCCAGAGAGTGAGGGGAATCCCAAGGACAGTTGGGGGTGATCGGTGTTACACAGGGGCAAATTACAAGCACCGATCTCCCTGTATGACTTTTCATGAAAGCAGCTGAAACCCGTAGGAGGGAAAGGAGGAGAAGTGGCTTTCAGTTGTTTCATGGAAAGAAATACAGGGAGATCGGTGCTTGGAATTATCCCCACACACTGATCACCCCCAACTGTAAGATTCCTTCTGCTGCAGGTTCCCTTCGCACCACAGATGACAGCTGAAGGTATGTGTGACCAGGGCACACATAAAAGTATTTTCTTTAAGTAAAATGGGGCCTTCAAAGACCTCTTTGCATATCACCTTGCTTGAGAAAGTGGGTCATTTGCACCCAGCACATGCAGCATCCCATCAAGGTGGCAGTGGAAAGAGAAGGTAGAGTTTTAACACTGCCTGCAATACTTTCATTGATATACTGGAATAAGTTTCCTAGCTCATGCCGAATGCTTGAGCGCTCGCAAACTGGAACAAGCTATTACCCATAAAATGCAGAAATGCTATGGCCTTGCATAAGGCAAGCAACCCACTTAATTTCCAGCTCCAAATATTTCCAACCAGTTTTAGCATCTTCGGAATGGCTGAGTGAAACAGGCAATAACCACCACCTCTACATCAGACAGGACATCAACAAGATAAAGACAATCTGAATGTGGCGGGACTGTGTATCTAATTTAGCAGAAGCTGCCTGCTCAGCACAATCTTCCATCAAGACCAGCAACACCATAGTCGCATTCGTTGAAGGGAAAATGTGTCATTTTCCAAGAACACCATTCCGCAAATGAACAACTGCACATACATAAGATCTAAAGATAGAGCAGGGTCATCTGAACACAGCATGCCCAAATTCTCCAGCTCCCAACCAATAAAATCACTTGACAATTCGACAGTAAAAACCAGGGGAATTGTTAGGGTATAGTGCAGGCAATTCCCAATATGTATAAAAAGGCACTCTTCATATTTCAGAACAAATGTGATGGGATGGTATTTTCACCATTCAATCACTGAGCAAATGCCCATTGAAAGTTGACCAAATCCATTGTAATAAATTAATGTTATAAACTGAATCTTTAACAAATAATAGGTGAATGTCAGGTGTTTGCAGGTGAATTGCTCAAATCTTTATCAGATCTTTGATAAATAGAACTCATGCTGTTTTTTTTACTACATAATATTTTATTTTATTGTTACCTCAAATGTATATGTTTTTGTTTTGTTTTAACACAGTATGAAAATGGGTCAAATTATAAGCATTGGTCATAACATCTCCTTAGAGACTCCATTTAAATCCTACAAAGATTTTCAGATTCATTGGAACATGCTGGTAACAAAGAATATATTAAGAAACTGTTTATTTTATTGCTATCTAACTTATTTTTAGAGGCATGTTTAAATATCTGGAAACTGTCTTCTATTCATTGCCATCAAAATGTTTTTTTTTGTTTTTTTTTTGAAGCAAGGTCTCTGTGAGGGCATTACTTGACTGCTGTCGATGTCATAATTCGTGCATTAAGCAGTTTACAGTTAGCATATACGGCAGGGGTATTGAATTAAAATTCAAGGAGGTCCAGTCACTAAAATTTTCTTCTGGCCAAGGTCAGAATAGGGTGTGCCCATCAGTGTGCCCCTTTACTTTAGGTGTCAAAATCAGAGTGCAACTTTACATCATGTATTCCCATCACATCAGGTGTGCCCATCAGAGTGCTCCTTTACATCAGGTATCCCCATCACAATGCCACCTTACATCAGGTATTCCCATCAGAGTGACCCCTTACTCTCAAAGTACCCTTTTCTATCATATTTCCCCATCAGAGTGCCCCTTTACATCATATTCCTCATCAGAGTGCCCCTTTACATCATGTGCCCATCAGAGTGCCCCTTTCCACAGTATGTACCCATTTGTGCCCTCTTAACATAAAATGGGCCCGTCAGAGTGTCCCTTAACATAAAATGTGCCTGTCAGAGTGACCCTTAACATAAAATAAGGGGCATGCTGAAGAGCACATTTTATGTTAAAGGGCACTCTAATGGGCACATTTATATTAAGGGGCACTCTGATGGGCACATGTTATGTTAAGGGGCACCCTGATGGACACATTCTATGTTGTGCCCATCAGAGTGCCCCTGTAAGAATACACCGTACCTTGAGGGCAGACAGGAGCTGTGCTGGGATCCTTGCTGGATGCTTGTGTACAGGCAGGTAGTGGGAGCCAGAGAGACAGTGAGCAGAAAGGGGTGGGGCACACACATGATGTCATGTTGCCGTGATGACCGCCCTGCTCAGCGGCGGATCTGTCATTGCGGGCTGGTGGTCCGGGCAGCAGTGCTGCTGGGGCAGTTTGCGGACTGCGGTCCGCCATTTAGTGACCGCTGATCTACGGACTGTTATCTTTCAACATTATTGTAGAATCTAAAAAATGCACATAACAGAACGTAGGCTATATAGTGTCATGTAGGAATAATTTTTCCCTCATTTGGGAAAAAACAACAGTTCATACAGCTCATTAAATTTCGGAGTAATCTTTCTCAACAATCCAAAATGTTGGTATGGCAACTGAAGGAGATGAAGTATAGTTCAAAGTATTTTAATTTTCACCCTGTAATATCAGGGATGCACAAATCATATCGCCCTGCACCTGGGACATGCATTTCCAGGCGCGGGGCAGGTGTTCTTTTTTTTATCATTTAGCCCTGTTGCGTTCAAGCAGCCACTTTAGCTTGGGTCCACACATATTTGTGCTGAAATCACAATGCTTATTTGTGAATACCCTTCCAATGTCTGTGCAATTTAAGTACAGCCTGTCATTGACCATTGCAAAATCGTGTTCTGTTGACATCATTGCAAAATCATGTCCCGTTGACTTCAATACAAAATCTTGTCTCATTGACTTCAATGCAAAATTGCTGATTTCAATGCAAAATTGCGTCTTATTGACTTCAATGCAAAAGCACTTCCCATTGACTTCAGTGCAAAATCACCTACCATTGACTTCAATGCAAAAACTCCTTTCAATAGCAATCCTATGTGAACATTTATCTTCTTATGCCACAGTACTCTATCACTTGCCTGGAACGCAATGCTACAAACTCTCACAGGACCCTTTTCATCATGGCACTCAAAACGCAATGCATGTGGATCGCATCTGTGTGAACCACCTCAATAGAAACACATAATATCAAGCCTGTCACGTGAATCTGTGCCTTTTAAAACACATCCAGAATTGTATATGTGTGAACCAGGACAATTACGCAAATAAAATATAAACATTTTTTTCTACCATTAATTCCATTTTTCTTCTTCGTAGTATGGTTATGAGCTTCCCAATGTACCTGAAGATAAAGTAATATATTACAATGTTTACTTCAAGTTAATCGGAGAGAAGTTATTTACGTATCCTTCATAAGCATTATACACTGTATAAATTATGCAGTGCAGTATCAATAAAACAACTGACAAGCAACATCAATTTTTTTTTCTTGTGGAGCTTTTAATTTACTAAAATCATTTTAGACTGGTTCTAAGAGATGTTTCAGTTTCATCAGTATATGCATCTTTTTATTTAAACTGCAATAGAAAAATAAGCATGAACTGACTATAGTAAAGAAACTTTAGTTATAATTCAAAATGCTTTGGCAAAATTGGTGGATAAATGTATTTCCACGTGATACAGCTTTCAAAGTTAGGATTGTAAATCAATTAATAAAGTTGATTTATTAACCACTTGCCCCCCAGAGAATCTAACCCCCTTAATGACCCAGGCCTCTTTTTGCTACTCGGTGCTGCACTAATTCAACTGATAATTGCATGGTCATGCAATACTGTACCCAAATAAAATTTATGTCCTTTTTCACACAAATAGAGCTTTCTTTCTGTGGTCACTTGTGCACTTTTTATTTTTCGCGCTATAAACAAAAAAAGTCCGAAAATTTTAAAGAAAAACTATATTTTTTACTTTCGGCTATAAAAAATATATAGTAAACTCAAAGTTAGTTATAAATTTAGGCCAAAATGTATTCTGCTACATGTTTTTGGTAAAAAAATCCAAATAAGTGTATATTGATTGCTTTGTGTGAAAGTTATAGCGTCTACAAACTATGGTATCGATACTGAAATTTACGCCATTTTTATTGCTATACAGCGCTGCACTAGTTTAACTGACAATTGCGCGGTCATGAAATAAGATGCACAAATGAAATTTATGTCCTTTTTTTCACACAAATAGAGCTTTCTTTTGGTAGTATTTGATCACCTGTGCACGGAAAGGAATGATTTTCTTTTCCCCTCAGAGACCCCTGGTCTGTGGAGAGATTCCTGGTTTATCAGCAGAATTCTGGGAACACCCCTTGAACACGGAAATCACGACAGCTTATGTTCAGAGATGTTCAAAGTTTATTAGACATTAATAAGATTATATAGACTACAGATAATCATAAGGGAGGGGGGGAGCGAGTTTCAAAACTGTAACTTGTAACTTTCCATCATGAGCTAACTACATGAAACATAACATATACATTTCTTGGTACAAATTGTTTTGGCTAACTTTTAGGGAAAACAGACAGACAAAGACATTGTCAGGGTCGTGTTAGCTTCTGTTGATACATCCTTGAACAACCAAAAACCAGTTTCATTAAACTTCTAATATCTCTACAAAAAACTAACTTAATACTTAATACTTAAAATGGCTTACATAATACAAAATGGAAGTTATCTAGATCCTTTCAATCCCCTCTAAGATCATGAACATGATCTCAATTCTTTACTTCATTCATCTTTTTGTACATAGCTAGATAACCTTCATTTGTATTCTGCGGCTTGGTAGCTCTAACAATGCAATATAATGAGCATTTAAAACATAGATATAAAGATAAAACAAAAAACAATATCATGACTATGCTTACAGCGATACCTTTTATCCATGAAAAGATGGAACCAAATCCTGATCCTAACCAATCAAAAGGAGTCCATCCATCTTTTCCTATAGCTCTAGCTTCTTCCATCAAACCATCTACCTGTTCCCTGTGTTGCTTTATTATTTCATAATAATTTGGAACAGTCATTGTGGTATTATATATCCAAGTACAACATTCATAATCCTCTGTCATCTCACACAAACCTGTCAGAGCAGCACTCATACTTTCAATAGCTAATTCTTGCATCTCCAGCTGTTTTCTAATAGCTCTGGTCTCAGTATTTAGCAACCCTATGTCCTTAGAGTTCCTCTCCAGTATATCATCAATAATGTTTGTGTAATTATTTAGAGTTCATAAGTGTTATTCCCCATCCCGTGTAAGTAGGGAACCATGACCAAACCTTATCCCCTGTAGAAAATAGATCTACCTTTTCTTGTTTGGTTTCCCTTCTCTGTCTCAGAGTTAGTTGGTATTTTGGGTATGTACTGGCTTTTACCTGGTGTTCCTTTTGGTCTATAGCTGCCATAATTGGCACTAATTGGGCTACATAGCACCAGCCCTGGACATTACTCGGTATCCAAGGGTAACAGATCTTACCACAACAGATATAGGTATTGTTTCCCAAGGAGATCGGCAATTTTTGTATTGCAGAGAGAAATTCAGGGGTGACAACAAGTGTAAAATAAAAAAGAAGTTTTCCAAACATAGTTTTCCCCACATTATCTTGTATCCCTTCTAAACTTTCATTCAGGGTTTTACCATTTACTTGCCAGAGTTTCACAGAAGAAGTTCCATCCCTCCTTCCAGGATCAGATATGTTTAATATGGACTGAGAGCACATTCCCTTTCCCTTGTGGGAAGTATTCTCCAGTCTAAAACACCAATCGGGGAGTTGAGTGACTCCCAGAGTTGGAAAAGATATGGTGGCATTAGAAGTAATATTGGTCAAACCAATACTTACATTCCCTTTTATTAACAAAAATATTTTGACTGGAGCTGCCAGAAGAGGAATTTCATATGTGCTAGGATGTAACTTACTACAGATCCAACATTTATCATAACCTGACTTTTGAGCATAAGCAGATTTAAACTGCATCATCAACATTTTTCCTGAAAAAGGATTGTTCTCTTCAAAACTTTCTTTTTGACTTTCTTTCACTTTTGGTTATCTGGGTCTCATTTAAAACTAGTCCTTGACCACAGATACCTTTTATTAGGCCCAAGTCCTCAGGGTGATAAATACAGTTAGTTAGGATCCATACTGGCAGGAAAAAGAGCACAGTCAGTGTGCCCAATAGGATCCAGAGTTTCAAAGCACCATGAGGGGCAGTAAAAATTTCATCTTCAGGGCCTTTTTCACTTACTTCACCCACACTTCGAGGATTTTTCTCTCATACTTCACCTCCTTTTTCCATCTCATGTTTCTCAGGTGTTTGGTTCACCTTCTTCACTCGACTAGCATGGATCCAGGACTGGGAATTCTCCACCAGAACAGCCGTTCTGGTAACCGCTATCACCGTAGTAGGTGGTCCAAAGAGGTAGCCTTGCTTCTTGTCTTTAGCGAGTTGGCGGACCACTACGACATCTCCCACTTGGAAAAGGTGTGTTGGTTCCTGAAAAGATAAAGAAAAAGTGCGAGCAACATTTCTTTCAACCTTATCTAAAGTCTGAATCAATTTTCTCACATATTCTTGTTGTACCAGGTCAAGGTCCCCTCTTTTTAACATAAGTGGCTGTCTAGCCCAAGGAGTGGGGAACGGTCTTCCCATTAATATTTCAAAAGGAGATAACCCTGTAGTCTTATTAGGTGTCTTTCTTACCTCTGCTAGAATTGCAGGTAACATCTTCTTCCAGTGGGTATAGGTTCCTCCAGTGGCCTTCCTCAACTTATCCTTAATCGTCCTGTTCATCCTTTCTACTATACCCGAACTTTGAGGATGATAGGGAATATGAAACTTCCAATCTATCTTAAGTACTTTTACCAAATCTTGACATACCTTGGCCACAAAAGCTGGTCCGTTATCAGAATTTATCTGCAGCGGACATCCCCATCTGGGTATTATCTCCTGTGTGAGAATTCTGACTACAGTTTGCGCATCTTCTTTATTAGTGACAAATGCTTCCACCCATCTGCTGAACATATCCACCATTACCAACAAAAACTCTTGCCTCTGTCCTGTTTTTGGCATGTGGGTAAAATCTATTTGTAAATGGGTGAAAGGTGTAGTTGGGTACACTAGATGCTGGTGTTGTGATTTCTTTGGGTTCTGTGGATTGTTCCTTATACATGTAATGCACCTAGAAACATATTCTTTCACCAACCTAGATAAACCTGTAATATAAAAATCCTGCAATAATGTTTCACATGTTGTTTTCCATCCTCTATGTCCTAGACCGTGGTACTGTGCAATGAACAATGGGGCACTTGACATGGGAATGCATGGTTTCCCCTCTAAGCACACTAGACCAGAAGCTGGATCTAGTTGTGCTCCAGAACCATCCCAGTCTGCTAAATCGATTTTTGTAGCAAATGTTTGTAAATCTGCATACATCTGGTCATGTGGGGTGGTTGTGACGCCTGAAGTGAGCAAAGGCATCTGCTCACTGGCCACCTATTGTAATGCGCCTTCCTTTGCTACCTTATCTGCTAATGCATTTCCTTTGGCAATATGATCTCTGCGATTTGTATGTGCCCTGCAATGGAGAATGGCTAATGTTTTTGGTAACTGTATGGCTTTGAGTAGATCAGATATCAAAGAAGAGTGAAATATGGTTTTGCCATCAGCAGCAATGAATCCTCTTCTCTCCCAAATGACCCCAAAATCATGTACAGCACCATGGGCGTACTTGGAGTCTGTGTAAATGTTGACATCCTGTCCTGCAAATAATTGACATGCTCTTGTAAGGGCAATCAGTTCAGCTGCTTGGGCTGACTGATATGGAATTGGCTTTGCCTCGAGTATTTTGTCAGGAAGTTGCACAATGGCATCTCCTGCATGGTAAATACTATCATTTGGCCTAGAACATGAGCCATCTACAAACACATCTGGGGCCCCATCAAGAGCCACAGCTGACATGTCGGACCTAGGGGAAGTGTCTTGCTGTATGTGGGTTATACAATTGTGTTCTGGTGCCACTTCATCCTGTTCCCCCTTTAGCCCCAGTAGGGCATTCAAAATTGGAGTAGGACCTGAATTTGCTGAAGAATATTTAATAATCAAGTTGGGATCAGATAGAAGAATCACTTCATATCCGCTCAACCTTTGTGCTGACATGTGTTGAGTGTGTATGTTTTTCAGTAGTAAGGACACTTGATGTGTGGTGTGTAGGGTAGTTTCATGTCCCAATGTGAAAGAAATAGCCATTCCCACCACCATTACGCAGAATGCAAAATCTCTCAGACAAGCAGGCATGCCCTGAACCTGAGTTGGCACTACTTTGGAAAAAAAAGCTACAGGGCGGAGCTTGCCTCCATGTTCCTGAGCCAGGACC
The DNA here is from genome assembly GCF_062004578.1 of Staurois parvus. Lineage (NCBI taxonomy): Eukaryota > Metazoa > Chordata > Amphibia > Anura > Ranidae > Staurois > Staurois parvus. The sequence continues at coordinate 34,534,780 of NW_028318083.1, read as the reverse complement.
CCCGCCATGGTTGTACAATTTTCCCTAGCATACAGATGAAACATTTTCTTATAATCAGGTAGTCCAAGACCAGGGGCCGTTACCATAGCATTCTTCAGGTACACAAAGGCATCAACCATGTCATTTGACCATGTGAGAATGTCAGGTGATTCTGAAAGTGTGGCAGACCTCAGAGTGTGATCATAGAATGAACAATCAGGTATCCATTGGCGGCAGTAACCAATCATACCAAGAAAAGTTAGCATGTCCTTTTTCGTTTGTGGGCGGGGCAGACCCACGAGAGCCGCAGCTCTTTTGTGACTGACATTCCTCTCACCATGACTTAGAATAAAACCAAGGTATTCAACCTGTTTTTGGCACCATTGTAATTTCTTTTTAGATGCTTTGTGACCATTCCCTGACAACCATTCTAACAGAGACCAACTATCCTCCTGACTGGCCTCCTGACTTGAACTACAAATCAATAGGTCATCCACATATATAATGAGGACCGAACCATTGGGAGGGGTCCAGGACCTCAGTGTGGTCTGGAGGGCAAGTGAGTAGACTGCAGGCGAATCTACAAAACCCTAGGCATTCTACACCAGCTCATCTGGCAATTTTCATAATATAAATACAAATAGCGCCCTTGTCTGGTGGTCCACAGGAACCGAAAAAAATGCATTTGTTAAATCAATCACTGTAAAATATTCTGCATCGGACGGAATGGAGGTTAGGAGTGATGGCACGTCAGGCACTATTGGGGCTAATGGAACCACCAAATTATTTATGGCCCTCAAATCTTGTACAAACCTGTAAGAGCCATCCGGCTTCTTAACAGGATTGATAGGTGTGTTGTAAGGAGAAACCGTTTCTCCTACCTTCTGTTTACATGGTGTAGCAATAGGGAGGGAAGCCTTATTCTTGAAAACCCTTTTTAATTCTGTGTCAAGCTCCTCCCACATAGTTTCTCTCCCTTCTGTGGTATTTCAGTTTATAGGAAGTAGCCTGTGTATTACTTGGTTCTATGTGACTAATGCTTTTTACATTTATCCAATCCCAAGCTGGATTATTTCCCAGAATACCATCAATGATCAATCTCATATCTTCCTGTGTGTAATTTCTTCCTAAACATGCCTTTTTTAAATAAGCAAGTGTACCTCCAGGAGATACTGTAGGCTTGGGACAATGTTTAACAATCTTATTAATATCTTCTAATTCTATGGGTTTTTTTAGAGTTAGTTCTCCTGCTGTGAGAAAAGGTAGTGTCAATATAGCCAACTCCTTTCCTCCTACGGCCCCCTCATCTTCTCTTTTTCCCTCTTGTTTCTTATCCATGGATCTAAGCTGCATTCTAAATTCCTCCACATCTCTGCCCTTTCTATGACTGGTGTCACTTCTTCTCCATTGACCATCCTTTTTCTGTAATTTTATTATATTTACCTGTCCCTGTTCTTCGTATTCCAACTCTCCTTCGTTGTCATTATTCTCTGTAAGGATGCCTTGAACTTGGCTACCCTCTTTGTCTGGTGATTTTATACTAATAATCTGTTTGGGTCTAGTGGAGGGGCCTGGCTGTATTGGTTGTAGATCCGGGACGGGAAGTGGCGCAGGGACAGGGGCAGGGACTGGAGGGGCATTAGGCTGGGGAGTAATCATCCCCAAACTAATCAAAAAATCATCATCAGCAGCATTTTTAAAACCACTTAATGAAGGATATATATTATACGGAGGGGGTGGGATTGGTGTCTGAACTTTTTTCAGTCCAATCTTGGGTCTGCATGTCTTTTCAGATTGATGCTTTTCCTGGCATATTTTTAATGTATCCAATTTCAACTTCCTCTTTTGTTTTAAAGAGAAAATCAAATTGAACTTTCCCTTGCTATTATCAACCCAATACGGTGACCATTTTAACCAGTTTTCTCCCCCTTTCTTGGGAATGGGTCTGTACTCCCCATAGCTTCTGTCCAGCCTGCCATACAATCCACCCAGGGATTTATTAAATAATAGTCCATCCCACAAACTCTAGCAACATAATCCTTACAATTTTCTCCCTTTTCTGGGGGACCTGGTGGGTAACTACCTCCTTGACCCATATTTAGACAGTGGATAAAACAATTTTAGCTTAAAATCTTATTTTGTTCCACACAACAAATTATCTTATACTTCTACGCAACAAAAAGAAAAAGCAAAAGACAGATAAACCAGAATCTGCTCCACAGACTTATTAACCTCTTGATAACTTCCCAAAAGTTATCTCTTCACTGTTTTACCAAAAACAGAGAACTGTGTTTACCAAAACACCTTTTTTTTATATTATAGTGCACTATTTTGTAACTCTTACCAAAGAGTTAAGTCTGCTTTACCAAAAGCAGCTACAGGTTATCACGGGTCTATATAGACAATACAGAATGATTCAAGACCTTCCCTCAACACAGGGCAAGAAAGAGCTTTTAGTCATAAAAAGACAAAAGGTTTACTTACCAAGTGAGGTGGGTGGTCATCCCGGACGAGCCCCCACCTGAAAGGAATGATTTTCTTTTCCCCTCAGAGACCCCTGGTCTGTGGAGAGATTCCTGGTTTATCAGCAGAATTCTGGGAACACCCCTTGAACACGGAAATCACGACAGCTTATGTTCAGAGATGTTCAAAGTTTATTAGACATTAATAAGATTATATAGACTACAGATAATCATAAGGGAGGGGGGGAGCGAGTTTCAAAACTGTAACTTGTAACTTTCCATCATGAGCTAACTACATGAAACATAACATATACATTTCTTGGTACAAATTGTTTTGGCTAACTTTTAGGGAAAACAGACAGACAAAGACATTGTCAGGGTCGTGTTAGCTTCTGTTGATACATCCTTGAACAACCAAAAACCAGTTTCATTAAACTTCTAATATCTCTACAAAAAACTAACTTAATACTTAATACTTAAAATGGCGTACATAATACAAAATGGAAGTTATCTAGATCCTTTTTGTTTTTGGCGCAAAAAAAAAAAAGTTTTGAAAAAAAAATGTTTTTGAAAGAAAAACGATATTTTCTCATTTCTGTCATAAAAAATATTCAAAAAAACTAAAATTTCATCATAAATTTAGGCCAAAATGTATTCTGCTACATGCTTTTGGTATACAAAAATCACAATAAGTGTATATTGATTGCTTTGTGTGAAAGTTATAGCATCTACAAACTATGGTATAGATAATGGAATTTACACAGCTTTTACTTTCTGACTGCCGATCACATGTTTCTTGAGGTGCTAAAATACCAGTATAGTACAAACACCCCCAAATGACCCCTTTTTGGAAAGTAGACACCCTACGCTATCTGCTGAGAGGCATATTGAGTCCAAGGAAGATTTATTTTTTTTCCCACAAGCTTCTGGAAAATGACAAAAACATTTTTTTTTTTACACAAAGTTGTCATTTAAATTATATATTTCTCGCACAAGCCATGGGTATGTGTGGAATTACACCCCAAAATACATTCTGCTACTTCTACTGAGTATGGGGATACCACGTGTGAGACTTTTTGTGAGCCTAGCCACATACAGGAGCCTGAAATCCAATGACCACTTTGAAAGCCTGAAGGTGCGTAACCTCCTCATTTCACTTCCTCACTACCTATCACAGTTTCGGAGGCCCTGAAATCCCAGGATAGAACCAGACCCCCCTTGACCCCTTTTTGTAAAGTAGACACCCCAAGGAATTTAAAAAGAGGCATGGTGAGTATTTTGCAGATCTTGTTTGTTGGAATTTGGGGTCCTGTACTTGGCTAAACTGCCAAAACGTCTCTCACATGTGGTAATTATATTTTTATGTATCACTATTTATGCATATAGTTAATGTAATAAACTATATTATACTCATTGCTGTTAATTGTTGTGTATATCACTCATTCTGGACGGCAGGGCGTGGTTGCAGGTCACACGCACACTTCATCACTTCCACTTGTACGGAAGACGTCAACACTACGTATTGCCCGACGAACAATTTTTTTAGATTGGTTAATGTGTTCTACAATTTCGAGCAACAAATGAATGCTATCTGTCATTGGATGACCGATCGGTTAGATTTTCTAATTGTGTTTTCCCACCTTAAGCTATGGTACCTATCATTGAAAATTAAAAAATATATTAAAACCTCCTGCGCTTCAGATGAAGAAAAAAACACACACTAAGCTGCCAACACCCTCCTTTACACCAAAAAGTACATATAGAAATAACAAAAAATTGGTGCGGCGCTAAGACAAATATCACTAAACACACATATTATATATAATATATAACCTATATAAACAGGTGCTTTGTAAATAGTCATGCATATATAAACCTCTTGCATATCCCCCAACAGGGGCACGTGACTATATGCTTGTGATGGTAACACAAAAACACCATGCAAAGGAATATTAAATTCCTACAAGTGACAGAGGTGCATAAATTACAGTCCACTACACACAAAGACTGTGATCCTTTAAAATAAGCATGAAAGTGCCACTGGTGTCACTGGTGCCACAATCCAGAAATGGTTTGAGTGCCTCCTCACCTCCCCGCACTGACCACAAGGGCCAATACGCCTTTGCACCTTATAGGTATACTCCTCGAATGTCAGCCGGTACAGGTCCACACTGGATGCTACCTCAGACGCTGTTATCCCAAATGCCACCTCCAGCTGCTATATAGTGGTGGTATTGGACCACCAGATGATGCTCAGAGACATAAGAAGAGACTTGCCATAGCGTGATACCGCAATATTTATTGATAAAAAATGTGTATAACAGAATGCCCACTCACATGTCCACAAATGGTATACAGCCTTAGATAAATCCTCCTGTATCCTTGACGAGGATACAGGAGGATTTATCTAAGGCTGTATACCATTTGTGGACATGTGAGTGGGCATTCTGTTATACACATTTTTTATCAATAAATATTGCGGTATCACGCTATGGCAAGTCTCTTCTTATGTCTCTGAGCATCATCTGGTGGTCCAATACCACCACTATATAGCAGCTGGAGGTGGCATTTGGGATAACAGCGTCTGAGGTAGCATCCAGTGTGGACCTGTACCGGCTGACATTCGAGGAGTACACCTATAAGGTGCAAAGGCGTATTGGCCCTTGTGGTCAGTGCGGGGAGGTGAGGAGGCACTCAAACCATTTCTGGATTGTGGCACCAGTGACACCAGTGGCACTTTCACGCTTATTTTAAAGGATCACAGTCTTTGTGTGTAGTGGACTGTAATTTATGCACCTCTGTCACTTGTAGGAATTTAATATTCCTTTGCATGGTGTTTTTGTGTTACCATCACAAGCATATAGTCACGTGCCCCTGTTGGGGGATATGCAAGAGGTTTATATATGCATGACTATTTACAAAGCACCTGTTTATATAGGTTATATATTATATATAATATGTGTGTTTAGTGATATTTGTCTTAGCGCCGCACCAATTTTTTGTTATATCATTGAAAATTGAACACTCCTGATTAAACCTAATGTACTGATGGCCTATCTCATTTCTTGAGACACTAACAAGCCAGAACAGTACAAATACCCCCCAAATGACCCCTTTTTTGAAAAGTAGACATTTTAAGGTATTTAGTAAGATGCATGGTGAGTTTTTTGAACCTGTAATTTTTTTCCCACAATTCTTTGGAAAATTAACAAAGTAAATAAAATGTGTTTTTTTTTTTCCACACAACTGTTATATTAACAGGTTATTATTCCTCTCACACAACATATGCATACTTGCAGTTTCACCCCAAAACACATGCTGCTCCTCCTGAGTATGAGGATATCACATGTGTAAGACTTTTCCACAGCCTGGCCACATACAGAGTCCCAGTATCCAAGTAGTATCTACAGGCGTTCTGGAGGCATAAATTACACATCTAAGTTCCTGACTACATGGTACCCACAAAATGACCCCATTTTGGAAAGCAAACACTCCAATGTATATTCTACAAGGCATAATGAGTCTTTTAAACATGTCATTTTATTCCACAAGTTTTCAGAAAATGTGGAAAGAAAATGACAATGTATTTTTGTTTACACAAAGTTGTCCATTTTTAGGATATTTCTAACACAGCATGTACATACCAAAAATGACACCCCAAAATACATTCTGCTGCTCCTCCTGATTATGAGGATACCACATGTGTAAGACTTTTCCACAGCCTGGCCACATACAGAAGCCCAATATCCAAGCAGCACCTACAGGTGTTCTAGAGGCATAAATTACAAATCTCATTTCCTGACTATCACATTTTTTAAGGCCCTGGAGCACCAGGACAATGGAATTACTAACACAATGACCCCCTTTTTTTTAAAGCAAACACCCCATGTATATTCTATGAGGCATAACAAGTCTTTTGAACGTCATTTTTTTCCACAAATTTTTGGAAAATGTGGGGAAAAAATTAAAATGTTTTTTTTTTTTTTACACAAAGTTGTCCATTTATAAGATATTTCTAACACATAGCATGTAAATACCAAGAATTCTACCCTAAAATACGTTCCGCTACTCCTCCTGAGTATGACAATACCACATGTGTAAGACTTTTCCACAGCCTGGCCACATCCAGAGACCCAACATCCGAGTAGCATCTTTAGGCTTCTAACACATAGCATGTACATTCTGCTGCACAAAGGGTAAACAAAAAAATTACTTGTGGTTTTCGTAGTACAGCTGTACACAAAGAAGAGCATTGGTCCAGCCAGCAAGCAGGGACGTGGTCAGCGACAGTGAAAATTATTGCCTAGGCAGCAGGAAGCAATACTGGTTATAGCCACTACAGGCAGCAGGCAGAGATATTGCCAACACAGCCAAAGCATTGGTCTGGGAAGCAGGAAGACGTGGTCAGCAACAGCCAAATTAGTTGTCCAGGCAGAGACATGGTTAGCACAGCCAAAATATTAGTCCTGGTAGTAGGCAGGAACACAGTCCATAGTACAGGTAGCAGGCAGAGGTGTGGTCAGTTCATGCAGCAGGCAGAGGCATGATAGCAGTAAGTCGACAGCAGGCAGAAATATCAGGCTAAGTGCCTTGGTCAGTTAAGACCTGGGCACAGGGGTAGAGGCTTTGTTCCACCCAATCTCTTCGAAGCCTCCAGACTAGCAGTGCTACTGGTGGATGCCTGCTCCTCCTCAGATCTCCTGAACCTCTTTGGACTCTCTCCTCCTTAGAATCCGCTGCTGACCCACTGCTTTCAACTGGCTCATACTCAGAATCTGAGTCTGACAAAGAGAGTTCCCCCGCTACTCTGCTACATCAGTATCTGGAAAACTTTCTCGCTGGTGTATAATTTTGTAGACATTTTGATGTTCACCGGTGCAGATGTTGATTTGACACTGGTACACTGTGACAGATATCGATCACTGGTACAGGTGTGGCTTTTACTCTGGTACACTGTAACATATGTTTTCACTGGTACTGATGTGGATTTTATACTAGTACTGTGTGACAGCTACTAAGCACTGGAAAACTGTGACAGATGTAGATTTGACCCTGGTAGGCCATGACAGATGTTGATCACTGGTACAGAAGTGGATGAGCACTGGTACACTGACAGATGTGGATTTGACACTAATAGGCTGTGACAGATGTTGATCACTGGTACACAGTGAGAGATGTGGAATTGACACTTGTATGCAGTGACAGATGTTGATAAGTAGTACAGAAGTAGATGGCCACTGGTGCACCGTGACAGATGTGGATCACTGGTGCAGATGTGAATTTTACACTGGTACACCATGACAGATGTGGATCACTGGTACACTGTGACAGATGTGGATCACTGGCACAGTTGTTGACTTTTACACTGGTACACTGTGACAGATGTGGATCTTACACTGGTACACTGTGACAGATGTGGATCACTGTGACATGTGGAATTTACACTGGTATGCCGTGACAGATGTGGGTCACTGGTACAGATGTGGATGACCACTGGTACACTGACAGATGTGGATAGCTGGCACTGTGACAGATGTGGATAGCTGGCACTGTGACAGATGTTGATCATGGGTACTGTGACATATGTGGATAGCTGGTACTGTGACAGATGTGGATCACTGCCACTGTGACAGATGTGGATCACAGATGTGGATCACTGGTGCTGTGACAGGGTGAAGTCTAGGTGATGTGTGTTTTTCTAACTCACAGATCGGCTCTGCTTCTCCTCACTAGTGGGCTCTGTGTGAGGAGAGCCAGAGCCGTTCAACTGAATGGCGGCTTTGTTGACATCATGTGATCAAAAGGGCCAATTAGTTAGCCTTTCTGCCGAGTGGCGTTGTGCTGTGTCCAGGGGACACAGGCACACCGAGAGCACGTAGCTGCGCGGCCATGTTTTGAAGGACGTTCAGGAATATACACTCAGAACGGCGAAACTCCCACCTGGTCATTTATGTGCAGTGGCCAAGTTGATTAAAAAAAGTGGTTAAAAAAAAAATAAAAAATTGCACTATATTTGAAAAATCATGCAGTGTTTTGTGATATGTCAACAGTTTATTCATGCAAGAGATTTACTGCTAGGTCAACTTTAAAAAAATTACTATTATGTCCATTTTATTACACCAGCAGTATTTTAGGTTGCTTATCCACGAATCAAAAAATTTTGGTTTACTTAATGAAATGTACATAGGTTTAAGCTCTTTCCACCCTCGGATCACTCAGTTCTCGGGTCCACTCTGAGCATACTCAGTCACTGGAGCACCAGACTGTGGAGGGGGTGGGAGTGACTGGCTCAGGCTCTGAGCAGTGCGCTGAGAGGTAGAGCCAGCTGCCGGTCAGGCTTATGGGTGGAAGTGGAACCCAACATTACTGTTGATCCCTGAAGAGCCTGAATAGGCTCTGTGATGTCAGCTAACAGTGGGCTTTAGCGGCTGAATCTGGGTCATAGGAGTGCAGGGCTAAGTGTACATGTGATCCACAGAAGACATCTGGCCAAAAGAGGTTTGTCCATACTTCTTTAAACTATTTGTTCCCTGGTTGCTAGTCAGGCCAAGATTTTTATTTTTATATTTTTGGTGCAGGAATTGTATGAAAACATGTAAAGAAAGGGTTAAAGACTCACAGAAGATATAAGAAGAAATAAACCACTAACTTTACCCCTGCCTAACTTGCAGAAGCAGTCGTATGACCTTTTATAACATCAAGAGCTTCCATGTCAATAATTTTAACTCATTAACTGAACATTTACTTATATATTTTAGCACTTAGAGGAAAATGTTCTGTGGTCCCACTGAAGTTGTCTGCATTCCTATAACTGAAGGGCTAATTCGGGAGATTGGTGGGTTGTATGTACTGCCATATCAATACATAAAATACAAATATATTCACAGGTATAGTAATCTGAATTTGTTGCATTGTGTTCACTCTTCTCTAAATATCCCCTGTGTACAAATGGACCCCTGCCATCACGTTGTTAAAATGAACAACAAAATTACTTTGTGGGTAAATATATGCCTTTAGCTTTGTGCATCATGTAACATGTATGTCAGATCTTAACTTTGAGATTCAGGTATCCCTTTATTTGCCTAAGAAGTCAGCCCATCCAGTTTTATCCCAGAGTGGATATGGCAAGAATTGCAAATGCTTTCATCTGTGACCTCAAGCTTAATATGTCTCATCTTTGTGGTTTTCCCGTAAAGATAAGTGAGAATCCTGTTTACACAGTTATGGAATTAAGAAGACCTCAATCACAGGTAGCTGCAAGATAATCCTTTATTTTTTTTTTTTTTACTAAATATCCACTAGAGGGTGCTTTGGGAATAGAGAACGAGACTTTTAGTTGGTAACAGAGAAAGAACGCAATGTCTCTAGCTATTTTAGTAGGTTCACATGCTCACTTACAGTGGAGAAAATAATTATTTGATCCCCTGCAGATTTGTACGTTTGCCCACTTACAAAGAAATGAAGGGTCTATAATTTTTATCATAGGTGTATTTTAAATGATAGAGACAGGATATCAACTACAAATCCAGAAAAAAAAACACGATACAAATGTTATAAATTGAGTTGCAGTTCAGTGAGTAAAATAAGTATTTGATCTCCTACCAACCAATAATAATTCTGGCTCCCACACACTGGCTATGTGATCATGTGGTACACAGATTAGTCCTGTCAATTTAACAAGGTGCTCCTAACAACAACTCGTTTTTTGTACAAAAGGCAACTTTCCATAGAATATCTTTCTGTCATTCAAACCTCACCACCATGGGCAAATGACAAAAGACCTGTCAAAGGACATCAGGGACAAGATTGTAGAACTGCAGAAGGCTGGAATGGACTACAAGACCATCAGCAAGAAGCTTGTTGTAAAGGAGACAACTGTTGGAACGATTATTTGCAAATGAAAGAAATACAAAATAACCAATAATCGCCCTCGGTTTGGAGCTCCATGCAAGATTTTGCCTCATGGGTTAAGGATGATCATGAGAAAACTAAGGGATCTGCCCAGACCTACACTAGAGAAGCTTGTGAATGATTTCAAAGCAGTTGGGACCACAGTCAGCAAACAAACCATTTGTAACACAATAAGCTGCCACGGATTGAAATCCTGCAGCACCCATAAGGTCCCATCCTCAAGAAGGCACATGTACAGGCCTATCTGAAGTTTGCCAATGAACATCTAAATGAATCAGAGAAGGACTGGAAGAAAGTGCTGTGGTCAGATGAGAACAAAATTAAGCTCTTTGGCAATAAATCGACTCGCCATGTTTGGAGGAAGAAAAATGCTGACTATGACCCTAAGAACACCATCCCTACAGTCAAGCACGGAGGTGGAAACATTTTGCTTTGGGGCTGTTTCTCTGCTAAAGGTACAGGCCAACTTTGCTGTATTGAGGGGCCAATGGGTGGGGCCATGTATTGGCCTCAGCCAGAACACTGAAGATGGGTTGTGGATGGGTCTTTCAGCATGACAATGACCCAAAATGTACCACCAAGGCGACAAAGGGGTGGCTCAAGAAGACGCACATTAAGGTCATGGCGTGGCCTAGCCAGTCTCCAGACCTTAATCCTATAGAAAATTTATGGAGGGAGCTGAAACTTTGAGTTGCCAAGCAACAGTCAAGAAACCTTAAGAATTTAGAGGAGATCTATAAAGAAGAGTGGACCAAAATCCCCCCTGAGATGTGTGCAAACCATGTTTTGCTTGGGGATCAAATACTTGTTTTACTCACTGAACTGCAACTCAATTTATAACATTAGTATCATGTGTTTTTTCTGGATTTTGTTTGATATTGTGTAATTTAAAATAGATCTATGATAACAATTATAGACCCTTTATTTCTTTATAAGTGGGCAAACTTACAAAATCTGCAGGGGATCAAATAATTATTTTCCCCACAGTACACATACAGCCAAACAGTGAATCATCTAGCTGAAACGTAACAACAATACATAAGATTAACAACAATAAATAAAGCACATACGTAGATATCACCTACAGGATTAATTATTGTTCAAACCAATCATTAGAATGGGAAAAAATACAATGTGAGTGAATTTGATTATAATACGGTAATGGTGCCAGACATGTTGGCTGCACCATATTGAAACTGCTGAACTACTGGGATTATTTCACACTACAATCTCAGAAGGTTTTAGCTTGCAATGTAAAAAAGCAGAAAACTTTCAGTTACAGTCTCTAAAGCAAAAACATCTTTGTAATGAGAGAGGTCAAAGGACAGTGTCCTGATTTTTTGAAAGCACAGAAAGTCCACAACTGCAGGAATTCACAATCTTACAGTGGTGGGTAAAAGGTCATAAAATACAGTAGCAGAAGACCACACTGAGTTCCACCTCCCTGTCAGGTAAGAGCAGGGAAATGAGACTAAAATGGGCATCAGAATCAGTACTGTTAAAAAGTCTTAGGTGTGAATGAAATGCTGTAGATTAAGAATGCTTTTGATAATAGAAATGTTCATATTTTTTTTTATCAATTAACAAAATTGAAAGTAAATGAGCAGAAATCCAAATCAAATCAATATTGGCATGACCACCCTTTGTCTTCATAACAGCATCAATTCTTCTAGGTACACTTGCACACAGATTTTAAAGGAATTTGACAGGTATCCAAATGTCTTGGAGAACTAACCAAAGATATTCTGTGGGTGTAGGCTGCCTCAAGTCCTTCTGTCTCTTCATGTAATCCCAGATGGACTCAGTGATGTTGAGATTATTATTATACGGGATTTATATAGCACCAACAGTTTACGCACCGCTTTACAATATATAGGGGGGTAGTACAATTACAATACAGTTCAAAACAGAAGGAAAAGGGGGGCTCTGTGAGAGCCAAACCATCACTTCCAGGACTCCTTGTTCTTCTTTATACTGAAGATATTTCCTAATGACATTGGCTGCATGTTTGGGGTTGTTGTCCTGCTGCAGAATAAATTTGTGGCCAATCACATGTCTCCCTGTTTTTACGGCATGATGGATATCTGCCTGTATTTCTCAGCATTGAGGACACCAGTGATCCTGACCAAAATTCCAACTCTGCAGGAATACAGCCCCAAACTTGTAAGGAACCCCCACCAGGCTTCACTGTTGGCTGCTGACATTCATTATTGTACTGCTGTCCTGCCCTTTTGTGAATAAACTGCCTTTTGCTACAGCCAGATATTTAGGATTTTGACTTGCCAGTCCAGAGCACAGACTGCCATTTTTCTGAACCCCAGTTCCTATGTTTTCGTGCAAACAAGGCTAAGCAGCTGAACTATTAACACTTTTTAGATGCCATCAATCTCTCTAGGCCTGCTGGATGCTCTGATGACTACGGAGCAGTTGGAAGCTGCTGTTGCATCCTTTTCTAAAGGGAAGACTCCCGGCTGGGTTGGGCTTCCCAATTAAGTTTATGTACAGTATGGAAGAATACCTTTGCCCCTTCTGCTACATCTTTTTAATGTGGCCCTGGTAACTAGTTGTCTCCTTCCGTCTATAATGGAAGTCATTATTGTGGACTTACCTAAGAAAGGAAAAGATTTATTATTTCTGGAATTTTGCAGACCAGTCTAGTTGCTTGCTACAGATATCAACATTTTAGCTAACGTTTTAGCCAATAGGCTAAATAAAGTTATTACATCCATTATTCACCCAGACCAAACTGGTTTAATGCCCAACTCTTCAACTGCCGTGAATATAAGATGCACTTTTTTAAATATCCAAACTCCTGGAGACAATTCGACAAATAGAGCAATGCTGTCTTTAGATACTGCCAAGGCTTTGACAGCATAGAGTGGAGTCACATATGTGAGGTGCTTAAGCGTTTTAGCTTTGATAATATCTGACACTTTTTGTGGCTGGTTGTAATAATCTTTTAAAAATGATATGGAAGTCTCAGCTAATGTTCATCTACACAATTCTCCTTGCTGGATTCCGCACTAATACTTTAAAGAATTCACTATGATTTTTTGGAACCTGATATGGTGTAACAAGCCTGCCAGAATCAAATATGAATTCTTACAAAACCCAAAACGACCAAGTGGCGATATCGGCACAAAATCCTTGGCTATGTTTTTTGGTGGCCCGACTTGAACATCTCACAGGTTGGGAAAGTCGTAGCCTGCACGCATCTTCCTATAATATACTTTATTCTATGTTGGCCTTGGATTCCACTATCCCACCTTTCAATCTATCTACCCTGCATTTTATCTGATAAGTAAGGTCTGGCAATGCACTAAAAAAATATTAGGCATTTTAGGCTATACTAGATTTACACCGTTATGGTGGAATAGAGCATTTTCGGAAATTTCACAATTTCTACACGATTGCTATCTGAAATGCCTTCTGATTTTGCCGTTCCTTGTAGGCAAAGATGGGAGGCAGAAACGGATGTGGCCCTAAGGTATATATGAGATCAAATATTACAAAATGTACAGATTGTCTCAATATCTGCTACTCATAGAGTGACTCAGCTTTTCATTTTGTATAGGGCTTATCCTACCCTGGATGCTGTTGCATAGGGTAGGCAGGAGAGGAAATTATGAATGAGGAAGATGCGCTCAATCTCCTGGCTCCTTTTATGCATCTCTCCTGACGATGCCCGAGGCTATTTTGGCATTGGCAGGAAGTGTTGTACCTGTGCTCCAGATCCCATTCTATGCCTTCTAGGATATGTAAATTCCAATAGCCTGGATCAGGACCAGGCAGTGGCTCTTATGAGATCTCTTTTTAAAGTGCATAAGCTGAGTTCACCCAACACTCTTACCCTTAGAGACTGGATTCGGGAAACGGATAAACATGTAATGTTAGAAAAATATACTTATGTTCAACATAATGCCTTTCAGAAGTTTAAAAAGTTTTGGAGAAAATAGATGCATCACATTCTAATTTTAATTTCAATCCATAATAAAGGTTGGGTATGTTTTTAGTAGAGGGAGATGGCCTGTCACAGAGAAGTTTTCTTTTATATTATCTGCTCTGAAGGATTTCTGAATATTTTAGAATACTTGCAAATATTTCTGGAAAACTAGATGATGTTGTATCAAATGTACTGATGCTGATACTGTTCATTGAGGCAATTTGACCTTGGTCTTAATGTTTTGGGTTTTGTTTTTTTGTTGTTGCTGTTTTAGTTTTTTGTTGCCTATTTTTCTTTATAAAAAAATTAAAAATAAAATCTGAAGGAAAAATAAAATAAACAATTGAAAAATATATTTTTTAAAGCGTTCCTACTTCACAGCATTTCTACACACACACACCTGTCCTTCTTTTGGAGGTTGTAAGTATTAAGCACTATTAATTCATCAATTTAAATGTTATATTTCCAGGGCAAAACAAACCTTGTCAACCTAACGGCAAAACTGCCCTCGGCATCACTTTCAAGGTACAGTGCAGCAACAAGCCAGAAGACAGTGCCTGTGAAGCAAATAACAGAGGGACATGTATCAGAGAAAGTTCATCCTGAAAAACCTACTTCAGCATCATTACAAATGGAACCCTTTATAACACCTCCTTTGCCATTTCAGAATTCCTACTCGTCTGTAAGGCAGGAAGAACCTGTACAAAGATATGTGCCAATGTTCCACAGAAAAAATGAAGTGAATTCAGGTCATTTCCAACTTACAACACAAGATAAAAGCATGTTCCATTCTTGCATTCCCCATTCTTTAAAAGCGCATAACTCCACAGCTCTAACAGGCAGCTCTGTGATGGTCTTTCCTAAGCCCACCCAACCTTCATTTAGTCAGATTATAGATGCTAAAGCAGATCTATCTTTAAAAAAAAGAATTAATCAGTCTATGATTATGAAAAATCATGGAAGAGAAAAATACTGGACAATAAATGCTACACAGCATCCACATTCAGTTGCTGTTGGAAAACATCAGTTATGTTCTGCTTCCTGTCAAATAGAAGTAAAGCCCAGGCATGTCTCAAATCCAAATGGTGCTGAGCCATTGAAGTTACACACAAATGCCAGTTGTGAAAAAAATTGCATCAAGGAGATACCGGCCAGCATTTCATATAAAAATCAGAATGCTGAGAATGTAAGCCCCAGCAATACAGAATGCATAACTCAAGAAGTCAGCATACAGGTAAGGTTTATCTGCCAAAATTGCTGCTCTATTACAATACTTATCTAAAACTTTGTATAGGCTGAGGAATGATTAAAACAGTTCAGTCTTTTTTTGCATTGTGTGTCACATTGGGGAGATTTATCCTTAATCTCCGCTGTTCACATCCCAGAAGTTGACAATTGAACTCCAAACAGCTGAGATTGTTGGCCAGTGCTTTTCCACCCCAGAGATGAACAGACTTATTTCAAGGCTGCCTAACTCCTGGTATACCCCTGGTGAATTATTGAGGCCACTGTTGTGGCAATGTCTGATTACAGTCTGATTGGGTGTCCCTGAAGAAGGGGAGTCTAGTGCTGCAGAACCAGTTTTATTGCTATGAGCTCCAAGATGTTGATGGGGAGCTTTACCTAACTGGGTGACCAGGTTCCCTGAACTGTGAAAGATTGGAATCATATGTTATCATTTTCCATGTGTGTGAGAAACAGCTTTCCCTTATCAAGGGTTGTTCCTTGCATGGCTAAAGATAATTATAGGGAAGTTGAGACATGGAGTTTTTGTTCCAGGCCAAACGAATGTTGGCTTGGAAAGGCCTAGAGTGCAACCTAGCAAAGGAGACAGCCTTACATGAGGCAACCACGAGATCTAGGACTGTCATGGAGAATCTCACAGAGGGCTGTCTTTTTGATCTTAAGGTCCAAGCATGAAACTTTACAGAAAGAAGCTTGTTTGCCAGAAGGAATATTTTGTCTGGACCATGTTTAGGACAGCCTTTTTCAACCAGGGTGCCCTCTGGATTTTCAGAGTTGACTTGGGAAAATGCGAAAAAATTGCCATAACCTGCCACAAAATTGTCAACAAGCCAATAGTGGATCAAGCCTGTCTTTTTGTTAAACAAAGCTACTGGTCTTTATTGTGCAGCATTACAGCCTTGGACTCCATGCCGACTGTTATCCTGACAGCCAGTGAGGTCATCACTTGATGCGGAGCATATTTAGCACCTACACAGCATCTTTGTTTGTCCCTCCCTTGCCTGCTCCTCTCTGTCATTACTGGGATCACATTAGCAGAGAGAGGGGAAGAGAAACGCTAATATGCAGCTCTGCCTCCTGTTTTTAGCACCCCCTTTTCCACTTGTTTGAAAGAGGTCTAACTGTGTGAAAAAAGGCCTAAAATTGTGTGTATCTATGAAATGGTAAAAAAAAAAAAAAATAGTACCCAACATTTTTCATAGGTGATGCTTTAAAAACCCTTAGATCAGTTTACATAAATGATAGCCCTAGCAATATTCCTCTCACTCTGGTGTGCACAATGGTACTTAAAGTGTTTGTAAACCCTCACATATACCCAGTGAAGTGAATAGCCTCAGGTGATACACAGAAATAAAACAAATCCTACTACATAAGTTTTACTTGTCTATATGCAGTCATCTGTTTTGTACATCCCTTCAAAAGTGCTAATTTTTAAGTAAAATCCTTCTGCATTTGTCAGTATCACAGAGATGGTGGCACGGAGCTGCAGTTAGAGTTCTGTGAGAGCTGATTGGAGGAAAGCCCCAACCAAAGCACACAGGAGCTGTAAAGCTGTCTGCTGAGCTCGACCCCCAACCCCCCCTCCCAGCTGATAATAGAAGAATGAAGCCCCAGAGAGCAATGGCACTTAGAGCTCTGCAGAGAGACAAGTAAATACTATACAGTCAGGTCCATAAATATTGGGACATGGACACAATTCTAAAATTTTTGGCTCTATACACCACCACAATGGATTTGAAATGAAATGCGCAAGATGTGCTTTAACTGCAGTCTGTCAGCTTTAATTTGAGGGTATTTACATCCAAATCAGGTGAACGGTGTAGGAATTACAACAGTTTGCATATGTACCTCCCACTTGTTAAGGGACCAAAAGTAATGGGACAGAATAATAATCATAAATCAAACTTTCACTTTTTAATACTTGGTTGCAAATCCTTTGCAGTCAATTAGAGCCTGAAGTCTGGAACGCATAGACATCACCAGACGCTGGGTTTCATCCCTGGTGATGCTCTGCCAGGCCTCTACTGCAACTGTCTTCAGTTCCTGCTTGTTCTTGGGGCATTTTCCCTTCAGTTTTGTCTTCAGCAAGTGAAATGCATGCTCAATCGGATTCAGGTCAGGTGATTGACTTGGCCATTGCATAACATTCCACTTCTTTCCCTTAAAAAACTCTTTGGTTGCTTTTGCAGTATGCTTTGGGTCATTGTCCATCTGCACTGTGAAGCAACGTCCAATGAGTTGTGAAGCATTTGGCTGAATATGAGAAGATAATATTGCCCGAAACACTTCAGAATTCATCCTGCTGCTTTTGTCAGCAGTCACATCATCAATAAATACAAGAGAACCAGTTCCATTGGCAGCCATACATGCCCACGCCATGACACTACCATTACCATGCTTCACTGATGAGGTGGTATGCTTAGGATCATGAGCAGTTCCTTTCCTTCTCTGTACTCTTCTCTTCCCATCACTCTGGTACAAGTTGATCTTGGTCTCATCTGTCCATAGGATGTTGTTCCAGAACTGTGAAGGCTTTTTTAGATGTCGTTTGGCAAACTCTAATCTGGCCTTCCTGTTTTTGAGGCTCACCAATGGTTTACATCTTGTGGTGAACCCTCTGTATTCACTCTGGTGAAGTCTTCTCTTGATTGTTGACTTTGACACACATACACCTACCTCCTGGAGAGTGTTCTTGATCTGGCCAACTGTTGTGAAGGGTGTTTTCTTCACCAGGGAAAGAATTCTTCGGTCATCCACCACAGTTGTTTTCCGTGGTCTTCCGGGTCTTTTGGTGTTGCTGAGCTCACCGGTGCGTTCCTTCTTTTTAAGAATGTTCCAAACAGTTGTTTTGGCCACGCCTAATGTTTTTGCTATCTCTCTGATGGGTTTGTTTTGTTTTTTCAGCCTAATGATGGCTTGCTTCACTGATAGTGACAGCTCTTTGGATCTCATCTTGAGAGTTGACAGCAACAGATTCCAAATTCAAATAGCACACTTGAAATGAACTCTGGACCTTTTATCTGCTCATTGTAATTGGGATAATGAGGGAATAACACACACCTGGCCATGGAACAGCTGAGAATCCAATTGTCCCATTACTTTTGGTCCCTTACAAAGTGGGAGGTACATATGCAAACTGTTGTAATTCCTATACCGTTCACCTGATTTGGATGTAAATACCCTCACATTAAAGCTGACAGTCTGCAGGTAAAGCACATCTTGTTTGTTTCATTTCAAATCCATTGTGGTAGTGTATAGAGCCAAAAATGTTAGAATTGTTTCGATGTCCCAATATTTATGGACCTGACTGTATATATCTGTGCTTTGTTCAGATGACTGAGGATTACAACCACTTTAATATACAGTATGTTGCACAATTGCCACTCAAACATGCATGCATGCCCTACATGGGCATTTGTAAGTGCATATACATTGGGGTGTTGCTAAGCTGTGCATTTCTGAGCTCATTTATTGCAGAGGAAATTGGAGAACAGATGTGCTTTGATGTCCTCCTGCTTGCTATCCTGTGTCCCAGGCTCACAGGAGGAGTGGGAGAATGGGAACCACAGAGTAGTAATGGGAAGGCAAATGTGTTTATCTGTAATAGTGATCAAGAGACTCTACAGCTATTGCAAACATGGGTTTATTTTAATTCTTTCTTTGCCATGATGTGTTCTTGCCAGTGGAAGGGGTAAAGTGACCCTATCATTATGATCACAGTTTTGATCTAAAGCCACCCCATAAAACATAAGCATGTACCTTTCCACCCGGCCTGTATGTTAAAACTCCACTACATTGTGATCACTACAGAATTTATGAGCAGACAGATGGAAACACAGTGTGCAGCGAGGAACAGGTATTAGACACACCTGGAAGTGGTGGATACCTGCAGCTGGGGGGGATCAGCCACACAATGGAATTTTAACACACAAACCAACGCAAAGGTAAATAAACATGCTCTTCTTTTACAAGGTGGCTTTGGATCAAGTTCATAATCCTAATGAGACCCCTATTAAAAATTGTTGATGGTTGCTGTTTGTTTCACTGTAACAACCGCTTCTTCAGATTGTTAAACTCAAGTACATATAAGATACATAGGTAATATAATACACAATAAGCAATCAATACATTAGCTGGCCCATAGGAAAAAAAGATGGATGAACAACAAAACAAAAAAAAATAATTAAAAGTATAAAAAACACATAGTGCACATGCGCATGGAGCTGGAAGCGGACATGTTCTGACCACGCTCCGCACGACCTTCCTAAGCTACAATTAGCTATTTGGGGTGCAGGAGGAAGCCCACTAAAGGTGCCGGCAGCTGGGGGAGGTCACGATGCACCGGAGGACAGTGGGAGCGGCTAAAAAGAAGCCACCACAGCAGACACGCTTGGTGTGCCAGTCCCGCTCCCATTCACAGTGATCCCTAGCAGCCAAGGTGGCTCTGGTCCAGAAGCCTGCAGCACAAGGCAGCCCCACCAGGGAGAACACGATGTGGGACCCCTTCTCTTCACAGTCCCAGGATGAGCAACAGCCGCCATCCCCAAGTGTGAACTAACAACAATTCTCTCCTTCCTCTGCATCCCTTGGTTGGGAAATTGACTGTGCAATATCTTCCCCTGCTTCCTCTGCGGGCAAAAACATGGCCGAGCTGGCTGAACTAGCCTTGAGTCAGACCAGCTCTGTTGCAGACCAATCACCTATATCTCCTGTTGCTTACTCTGGAGATGCAGTACTTATTGCTAGATTTTCTGCTCTCCTACAATAAGAACTATCTAAAGCCTGTGCCATTATCACAACAGATATCAAGAATGACTTTTAGATCATAAGAGAACGCTTAGATTCCATTGAGTCCAAGGTGGATGGCACAGTGAAAAGTATAAACCAAAATACCAACATGATCTCTCTGCAAGAGCAGCTCGACCAAGCAAATGCAAATGTTGAAGATTTAGAGAATAAGTCCCATCGCTACAGATTTTGTATTCGGGGACTGCCTGAGACATGTCATGGACCTGGAACCAGCTATACATACATTAATACAGGATCTTGTCCCTGACACCAACTGAAACTGGATCGCTTTCATCAGGCTCTGACGGCTCCTAGAACTGATGTTCTACCTAGATATGTGATCGTCAAACCACATTTTTATAGGCTCAATGAGAAAATCATGGTAGCTGCCAGAACCAGAGGGGATATTACCCTATTGTGTCATGCCGACCAAATATTTGCCGATATATCTCAGTTGACCATCCAAAAGAGACATTCCCTAAAGCCCCTACTAACTCACCTGATGAACTGTCAAACTGGGCCTTTCCATTTCACCTCTCCTTTGCTTACAAAAGGAAGACGCTCTCCTTTACTAACTTCCAAGATGGAGAAGGAGTAATGCTGGGACTTGGTTTGATATCCCGAAATTCCCCTTCCGGAAAGACCTCGGCCTCACCACCTAGATCAGTTTCACCACTATGGAACCAACATAAGCGATCAGCTACAAGGAAATCTCCGTGGATTACCTGAAGATGCTTGAGACTGCTCTCCCTATGATCCACCTCTTGATTGCAAGACAAATCTGGTAGCCTTTGGCATCCTTACTCTTTTTTCTTGAATTGAACACTTGACAGGTACTACAAACCCCTTTGCGGACTCTTCCCCCCCCCCCCCCCTTTTTTTTCTTTTTCTTTCAGTTTTTTTCTTTTTTCTCCTCTTCCCCTAACTCCCCCCATCACTGTAAGTTTGCAGATTGCATTAGCTGACTCTGGCCCTGGATATTCTGGGCTGCATAACTACTACATGGCATATTGCCTAAAATTGTAGATAAATTGTTTGATTACTGTTTTTGTTTTTTTTTACTGTTATGCACTGTTATACTTCCATCTGTTGCGCCTGTCCACAAGCGGGCATTGACTGTATTGTTTCTTGTGTTTGATGCTTCTATTCTTTTTCCTCCTTTAGTTCTTTCTCTATTTTGGTGTGCTCTCTTCTCTCTCACTGCTGGGTCTGGGAAGTGGTTGGGTCCCCCAGTGGGGGTCCAATGGATTCCTTTAACATGCGAGTACACAAGTGTCAAGCCACTCATTATGGTGAGCAGGAAAATTAATGAACATGTGGTTACTTACATCTCTTATTATTCCCCCAGTACTGGTCAGATTGCATTTTTTCAAGATATGCTTGCAGTCTTGATGCCTCATGTTATCCTTGGAGGAGATAGCAAGACTCCCCTGGACCAAATTTTGGATAAATCTAATTCCCTTAAGACGGAACTTAAATATACTCCCAGGCAAAACACAAAATTAGCTCTCTTATTACATATCCACAATCTGGTTGATGTCTGGAGATATACTCATTGTCAGCACCTGTGATAGTGAGCTTTTATTGGTTCTCAACTTGGGGTTCCCCAGGGCGCGGAGTCTAATCCCCAGCCTGCTTGTTCACCAGAGCCCCTGATGGTGGGGATGGACCTGCAGCAAGCTGGGACCAGGTCGCAGCCCCCAGGTACACCCAGCTGAGGTTGAGGAGACCGCTCGCGGGAACAGAGTATAAAGGGAGGCAACAAACGGAATCTGAAAGGCAAGCCGAGGTCAGGACAGGTGGAAAACAAGCAAGGTCAGAGAATGAAGCCGGGGTCGGTACACGAGTAGTCAATATAGGATTCAGACAGTAGTAACACACGGGAGCTCCAACAACTAGAAAGTTGCTCAGGCAAAGTGGCCTAGTCTGAGCACGTCTTATATAGACAGGCAAGCAAGGAGGCAGGCCAGGAAGTGATTGAAGGGAAGGAAATAAAACCTAGAGGACAGCAGATGACGCCCATAGATGAGCACAAACACATGAGAAGGGATCAGGAACAGGACTGCAACAAGAAGGTAAGAACACAAACAAGAAACTGCAGGTTAACTTGTGACACTCATCCCACCACCAGGGACTATACTTTTTATTCACATGTCCACAAAACCTATTCCAGAATTGACCGTTTATTCACTTTGTCTTCCTGACTCCCATTTGTCACGTCCTCACAAATTGTAACTACTTCCTGGTCCGAAGTAGTAGTCAGCTCCTGATGACGTCATACAACGAAACGTGTAGGGCAAGGGTTGACAGCACCACTTTTGTCTCTTGAAAGGGAATACAGAGGATTGCAGTGTCCTAGGATTTTTAAAATGCCATTCACATACTTTACATGTAAGTGCAATAGTGAAATAATCCTAATATTCAGGGCATCCCCTGTGGAGACAGTATACATAAATGTGCTTTTTTTGCGGATGACCTCTTACTGTTGCTCACTTTGCCTATCACATTAATCCCCAATTTGTATCCAATTTGTATGCAGATTTGCGGACTTTCATCTTAATTTCAGGCCTTAGAGTAAATCACGCAAAGTTGTTAGCATTCAACCTGATGCTTGATGCCCACACTGTGGATACTTTACAATAGACTTCTCCTTTCAAATGGCAATCTGGCACTCTCCCCTACATGGGCATTGTATTCACCCCCTCATTAGACACCCTGTACCAGAAAAATATAGAAATATAGAAAATTATCAGGAGACTTTGATAGATGGGCATCCAATCCCCCTTCTTGATTTAGAGCCCTACCTGTTTACAGCCCTACCTATTGTAATTAACCTGTCTGACCTGACTCTCTTTCAAAGGAAATTGCTGAAGTTTTTGTAGCACCTTTGCTGGGAAATCTTGCATTCACCCCGGGACTCAACTTGCATACTTTTGAACGATGGACCAAAAAGGGCTTCCTCCAAATTGCAGATTTATGTGATCATAAGGGAGCTGTGTCCAACCAATTTTTATCGGACCAACATTAGCTCCCTTCAACAGCAATATATCAATATACTCAAATAGCACACTTCTTGGTGACCCCTAGGCAAACGGTTGATCTGACCACTTCCACCCCAATGGAACACGTATGCAAGAATTACGACAATCGTAGTAGATTTAGTTCTAAAATCTATACCCTGCTACACTCTGATTCTTCTAAATTGCCTTACATGGAAAAATGGAAGTGTTTTTTCAATACCTCTTTAATAGAGGCAAACGATAAAGTTTTTTAAGATGGCATATGGTACCTGTAAGAATAGCGTCCTGTGTTCCAGATGCCTCCCCCCTATGTTTTAGTGGCTGTGGTCAAGAAAGAACAGTGTTCCGCCCAAAAGTGAGGCGGTTCTGGATTCGCACATGTAACTTTGTCTAGAGGGACAGTTGATAGCCTTTATCTTTACAGCAGCTAGCATCTCAATTGTGAGATCTTGGAAGTCTCCCACGATCCCATTTCATCTTTTGAAGACTAGGTTGACATGGATCATGACAAATGAACACCTGTCAGCGATCCTACATAACAAAATGGCCCTCTTTGAGAAAACTTGGGACCCATGGATCAGATACCTCACGGATTCCCAGTGACTCAGAGAATTCTCTTACTTCTGGTCTTGGATGAGGGTGCACCTCCTTCCCCTTTTCTTCTCTCCTCTTTCTCTCCTTTCTTTCTCCTTTACTTTGCTTCAGCTCTTCTTTTTGGTTTATTCTAGTTTTTCCCCTTTTTTTAGGGGATGAGCTCTCATACACTCTATGAGGCACACTAATAATGTGTGGCTCCATGGCAGGCAACAGGCGATATAATAGGGGTGTCCAGGAGGAGGACCTGTTGCACGCCATCAGAGCCATTTGGGTTTGGGGCGTAACAACTATGGAATAAAGTAGCCTTTCCTTGGGCACAGCAGCAAAACAGCACGTTTGTTTGTTTATTCTCCTCATATAGTCAACTTGTTTTATTAACCACTTGCCCTCCTGAGGATTTACCCCCCTTCTTGACCAGGCCTCTTTTTGCTACTCGGCGCTGCACTAATTCAACTGATAATTGCGCGGTCATGCACCCAAACAAAATTTACATCCTCTTTTTCATACAAATAGAGCTTTCTTTTGGTGGTATTTGATCACCTGTGCGCTTTTTATTTTTAACGCTATAAACAAAAAAAGACCAAAAATTTTGAAGAAAAACATTTTTTACTTTCAGCTATAAAAAATATATAGTAAACTCAAAGTTAGTTATAAATTTAGGCCAAAATGTACTCTGCTACATGTTTTTGGTAAAAAAAAATCCCAATAAGTGTATATTGATTGCATTGTGTGAAAGTTATAGCGTCTACAAACTATGGTATAGATACTGCAATTTACGCCATTTTTTTGCTATACAGCGCTGCCCTAGTTTAACAGACAATTGCGCAGTCATGCAATACGGTACATAAATGAAATTTATGTCCTTTTTTTCACACAAATAGAGCTTTCTTTTGGTGGTATTTGATCACCTGTGCACTTTTTATTTTTGGTGCTATAACCAGAAAAATTTTGAGGAAAAAAATTTTTTTTGAAAAAAACAATATTTTCTCATTTCGGTCGTAAAAAATATCAAAATAATTTCGTCATAAATTTAGGCCAAAATGTATTCTGCTACATGTTTTTGGTTAAAAAAATCCTAATAAGTGTATATTAATTTCATTGTGAAAATTATAGCGTCTACAAAATATGGTATAGATAATGGAATTTACACAGCTTTTACTTTCTGACTGCTCATCACATTTCTTGAGGTGCTAAAATACCAGGATAGTACAAACACCCTCAAATTACCCCTTTTCGGAAAGTAGACACCCTAAGCTATCTGCCGAGAGGCATATTGAGTCCATGGAAGATTTATTTTTTTTCCACAAGTTTCTGGAAAAAGACAAAACACCTTTTTTTTTTTTTCTCTTTTTTTTTTTACACAAAGTTGTCATTTAAATGACACACAAGCCATGGGTATATGTGGAATTACACCCCAAAATACATTCTGCTACTTCTACCAAGTATGGGGATACCACATGTGTGAGACATTTTGGGAGCCTAGCCAAATACAGGAGCCTGAAATCCAATGACCACTTTGAAAGCCTGAAGGTGCATAACTTCCTCATTACACTTCCTCACTACCTATCACAGTTTCGAAGGCCCTGACATGCCAGGATAGCACCAAACCCCCCCAAATGACCCCTTTCTTGAAAGTAGACACCCCAAGGAATTTAAAAAGGGGCATGGTGAGTATTTTGCAGATCTAAATTTTTCTCACAAGGTTTTGAAATTTAAAAAAAGAATAGAAAAATTATGTTTTTGTTTTTTTTCTTCATTTTCCAAAAACTTGTGGAAACAAATGAGATCTGCAAAATACTTGCCGTGCTTTTTATCAAATTCCTTGGAGTGTCTACTTTCCAAAAAGGGGTCATTTGGGGGGGTTAGGTGCTATCCTGGCATTTCAGGGCCTCCGAAACTGTGATAGGTAGTCTGGAAGTGTAATGAGGAAATAAAGCCCTTTGAAAGCCTGAAGGTGCTTATTGGATTTTGGGGTCCTGTGCTTGGCTAGACTGCCAAAACTTCTCACATGTGGTACCCCCATACTCGGGAGAAGTAGCAGAATGTATTTTGGGGAGTAATTCCACATATACCCATGGCATTTGTTAGCAGTAAATCATTTAAGTAACAATTTTGTGTAAAAAAATATATTTTTTTTTGTCATTTTCCAAAAACTTGTGGTAAAAAAATAAATTCTTCTATTGATTCAACATGCCTCTCAGCAAATAGTTTGGGGTGTCTACTTTCCAAAAAGGGGTCATTTTGGAGGGTGGGGGCATTCTGTGCCCAGCATTAGAGGTTTATGCCAAACATCACTCACTATTCTAACTACCTGAAGACAAAGTCTTTTCTGACACGTTTTTGTTCACATGAAAAAAATCAGTATTTTTTGCTAGGAAATTATTTTAAACCCCCAAAACATTTTATATTTTTTTAAAGCAGACACCCTAGTGAATAAAATGGTGGGTACTAAAATGTTTTATATCACATAGTACTCACGCAGCGATTTTTCAACAGCAAATTTAAAAAAAAAAATACACTTTTTTTACTTTTAATGCACAAAAACACAATATATTGGCCAATTATTTTGTAAAATATAAAAGATAATGGTATGCCGAGTAAATAGATACCAAACATGACATGCTTTAAAACTGCTCATGCCCCGTGCAATGGTGACAAACTGCATACATTTTTAATATCCATAGGCAACGCTTTAAAAGCCATTAAAAGCTACCATTTTAGATTTACAGAGGAGGTTTAGTGTTAGAATTACTGCCCTTGATCTGACGTTCACGGCAATATCTCACATGCATGGTGCAACTGCTGTTTACATACTGGGAGGGGCGATTTTTTTTTTCTCTTTTTTTTGTTATTTTGATTCTTTTTTATTATTTTTACATTTGTACCTTTCATTTTTTTTCTTTTGATCACTTTTAATGCTATAATAGGGAATGCAAATATCCCCTAAAACTTCAATGGGCATTGTCATAGATTCTTTTTTGAGAAATCTGGGGTCTATCAGGCTCTAGATATCTCCTCTGCCCTTACATTATCTAATCAAACCAAAATCGGTGTGATCAGATGCTTTCCCAATTTACAAATGGCGCTGTTTATATCCTGCGAAACTGAAGTGATGAAATGCTTGTAGCTTCCGAATTATTAGATTATAGAGATGATTGGCACCACTCTGGTCTCCAATCAGCTCTATGGTCAGCTGGCAGAAATACTGGCTGCATTCTCAGGTTCCCCCCGATGGCATGAGACTGCCCGAGAAGGCCGTGGAAGGCAGCGGGGGAGGGGGGGGCATCATCGCCCGCTGCTTGTAAAAGCAATCCTGCAGCTAATTAGCCACTAGGATTGCTTTTACATGAAAGCCAATTGCTGGCTGAAATAAACTATACCAGGATGATGCAGCTGTAGGCATCATCCTGGTTTAACCATTCAAAGTCCAGTGATGTAACAGTATGTCGCTGGTCCTTGTTGGGTATATATACTATGTTCTTTTTTTTTTTTGTATGCAGCCTGTGGACTGAATGACAAAAATGAGAAGAAATCTCTGCCAAAGTGTGTGGTATGCCCACCATTAGAATTTACTGCCCTGCATCCACCCACTTCTAATGGTGGGCTCACATTAGGTCACACTTTGCCACAAGCGTCAGTTCCAAGATTGAACAAATGTCTAAATAGTGGCACGCTTGAATAAAAATTGTCCACGTATAAGTGGTAACCCGTATGGAAAAAGGATGACACCAAGTCCCAAACTATCTTGCCACTGCTCCCCATGTAGCCTGAGCATCCAGGGGGCTCCACGTGACTATCTTTTCCCTCGTAAATCCAAAACTTATAAGTATAGCCTGTTGTCCTCTCACAGGTCTTCTACATCTTGACCCCATATCTGGCACGCTTGCAGGGGAGAAATTGTTTGAATGCAAGGCGGCCAGAAAAATTAATGAGAGACTCATCAACGCAGATGTTTTGCTGGGGAGTATAGACATCTGCAAATTTTTGGTTAAGGTGATTTGCGAGGGGCTGAATTTTGTAGAGCCGGTCAAATTCAGGGTTACCCGAGGATGACAGAGTGTATTGTCGTTGAAATGCATAAAACACATTATACTGTCATATCTATGCCTGGCCATAGCAGCAGAGAACACGGGCATATGATGAATCGGGTCTGTGGACCAATACAACCTAATTAATTTCTTTCAGTAATGCTCATGTTGAGGGTTAGGCCCAAAAAAAATGTAAATTCGAAAACCGTAATGAGTTTCCATGCGACTGGTCTGGCAAGGTTTGAATTTGGGTTGGCGGTGATAAATTTTTGTGCATATAAATTGCTTTGATCCACAATCAACGCATACAGATATTCCGTGAAAAACAGCTCCAAAAATCAAGGAGGTATGTGAAAGACCAAGATGTACTAGACCGCTGGTACTCGCCAGTTTACCAAAAGGTAGAGCGGCACTAGTACTGGCACTCTGCTGCATATGAGAGTCATCAAAATTTACTGGCAAGTGCTAACAGAGATCAGGCCTGATTCTGCGAACACTGCGGTTTTGTGTGCAATGTATCAAGTGACAGTGACCTACTGACACTGCACTTGCTGGGGGAGAAGGGGGGGGAAGTTTATGGGGCTAAACGCAGGTGCCGGGGCTGATTCCACTAACGCTGCATTTTTGGGGACGCTATACTAATGTAAATACTGGTATAGTGCTGATCTGATCAAAAATATTGACCCATTCAGACATTATACTAGCAATGGAGGTTTATTGTACATGAGAGTGCTCCTGGCAATCAAGGGGTTAAATGTGATGACTGGTGTACTGACAGGCAATCTGACGCTATCTGGGAGGGGCGTGAAAACCACGGGAGCACGAATCATGTGTATATATATACTGTATATATATATGTATATATATAATGTGATTTTGCGCACCTATGCCGCCCTGTAGTAGTATTTCTGCTATAGGGCAGTCAGGAAGCAGTTACAGAAGCGGTTTGTGTTACGTTGCTGCGTTACTTTAACTGACAATTGCGCAGTCATGCAACACTGCACCCAAATTAAATTTACATCCTTTTTTTCCCCACAAATTGAGCTTTCTTTTGGTGGTATTTGATCGCCTGTGCGTTTTTTATTTTTTGCGCTATAAAAAAAAAGGCTGACAATTTTGAGAAAAAAAACCCCAATATTTTGGACTTTTTGCTATAAAACATGTCCAGTAAAAAAATGTAAAAATCAAATTTAGTCATAAATTTCTGCCAAAATGTATTCTGCGACATGTCTTTGCTAAAAGAAATCCCAATACGTGTAAATTAATTGGTTTACGTGAAAGTTATAGCATTTACAAATGGCGGGAAAGATACTCGGATAAAGTCTTCTCTCAGATTCAGCGTGCTCTGAACTGACAGATAGCAGAGCTGCAATGTAAACACTGCAGCCGTGCTATCTGTCAGTGATAACGTGTAATCGACGGCACTCGGCGGGAAATGACCCGCCGGGAGCCGGTGATGGACACACGATGGACGGGTAGGGCAGGCACGCGCCCCCTACCTGTTTTGCACAGCGACATTAAAAGATGGTGCTGTGCGTACAGGTGCCGCCCTGCCGCAGTAAAAACACTGCGGCGGGTCGGCAAGCAGTTAAACATGATGGAGGTATGCTCCAATATATTGGATTTTTTTTTAATACTTCAGGAATTTTATAGTTGTGTTTTTCTTTGTCTATTACACCGTAATGTGCCTGGATGTGTATGCTGTTGGAATTATGTTCTTTTCATCCCATATGTTATGGATATTTTTGTACTTTCTTGGAAAAACAATAAATAACATTGGAAATTCAAAACACTTACAAAACCAAAAAGATATATACCAGGATGTAATCACTTCCATCAAGGCTGTAGGGAGGCATGCAGCAGAGACCATTGATGGGCATGATTTCACCAATTCTCTAGAGCCAAACATACACTATATTGCCAAAAGTATTGGGACTCCTGCCTTTCCACGCACATGAACTTTAATGGCATCCCAGTCTTAGTCCGTAGGATTCAATATTGAGTTGACCCAACCTTTGCAGCTATAACAGCTTCAACTCTTCTGGGAAGGTTGTCCACAAGGTTTAGGAGTGTGTCTATGGGAATGTTTGACAATTCTTCCAGAAGCGCATTTGTGAGGTCAGGCACTGATGTCGGACGAGGCCTGACTCGCAGTCCCCACTCTAAATCATCCCAAAGGTATTCTATCAGGTTGAAATCAGGACTGTGCAGGCCAGTCAAGTTCCTCCACTCCAAACTTGCTCATCCATATCTTTGTGGACCTTGCTTTGTGCTATGTTGGAACAGGAAGGAGCCATCCCCAAACTATTCCCACAAAGTTGGGAGCATGATATTGTACAAAATGTCTTTGTATGCTGACGCCTTAAGAATTCCCTTCATTGGAACTAAGGAGCCAAGCCCAACCCCTGAAAAACCCCACACCATAATCCCCCCTCCACCAAACTTTACACTTGGCACAATGCGGTCAGGCAAGTACCGTTCTCCTGGCAACCGTCAAACCCAGTAATGTCCATTGGATTGCCAGACAGAAAAGCATGATTCATCACTCCAGAGAACATGTCTCCACTGCTCTGGAATCCAGTGGTGGCATGCTTTACACCACTGCATCCAATGCTTTGCATTGCACTTGGTGATCTAAGGCTTGGATGCAGCTGCTCAGCCATGGAAACCCACTCCATGAAGCCCTCTACACACTGTTGTTGTGCTAATCTGAAGGCCACACAAAGTTTGGAAGTCTTTAGCTATTGACTCTGCAGACAGTTGGCGACTGCTGCGCACTGTGTGCTTCAGCATGCGCTGACCCCACTCTATCACTTTTGCATGGCCTTCCACTTCGTGGCTGAGTTGCTGTTGTTACCAGTTGCTTCCACTTTGTTATAATACCACTAACAGTTGACCGTGGAATATTTAATAGCAAGGAAATTTTACGGATGGACTTATTGCACAGGTGGCAACCTATCACAGCACCACACTTGAATTCACTGAGCTCCTTAAAGCAACCCATTCTTTCAAAAATGTTTGTAGAAGCAGCTTGCATGCCTAGGTACTTTATTTTATACACCTTTTGTCATAAAGGTGATTGAAACACCTGAATCCAATAATTTGGAGGTGTGCGCCAATACTTTTGGCAATATAGTGTTTGAAATGGCCTCTCTGAGAAAATCAAGCAAGACACAAAGAAAAGAAAAAGTACTCAGTACCATACCATATATCACTAACAATGGATATGCCATAGTACCATAAGGATCTAAAATGTCACTACAGTCTGTGTCAGCTACCACTTCTAGTGTAGTACGTCAGTAAAAGCCCACAGCTGCCTTGATGCATGTTTTGCCAGAGATAGAGAGAAAGAAGTCCCATCTGACGTGCCCATTTTATACTCCCTGGGCCTCCCAAGGATCCACCCATAAATATCCAAATTCAAAACACCTACCAGTAAAATACTCCATAGCCATGCAGAGGCTGGAAGAAGGGGGAGACCCTTTCCCCCATGGAGGGCTTGCTCACAGATGTCACAGAAACCACTGATTGGTCAATTATCATCACAAGGGCATTACCCTTTCCCAATCCCCACCCTTATACCATGTGGACCAAACAAACCTATATTAAAAGATGGCCACCACGCCGGAAATTGCATCACCGCATACACCACGTAGAGGTCAATATAGAAGCAGAGTATTTTCACAAATAACAATGGCCAGACATAAAGAGGGGGCAACAAAGGTTTCCACCACAAGCCCACATATAGTATCCAAAAGGGACACAGTCCACACAGAAGTAAGCCATCCTGGGCAAAAATAACCAAACATAAGGCAAAAAAACCAAAAACCATAAACAATAACAACAAAAAAGAGGGAGAAAAAAAACAGTTATTTGTTAATATTGATCTCCATCACCTCCCAACCTAACATTAGATATTTCATTGGTTGATTATCTCTACTCATGGAGATACAGATGCATCATTATAGAAAAAAAACAATCTCATGATGTCTCTGTCAAAAATGGAGTAAAATTAATGGAATCATTTAATCAAGGGGGTTGGTATCCAATCTGTAGATCTACCTGCCTCCATTTGTAGTATGCGTTGGTCAAAATCACCCACAGGAATGTGTGGCTGTATTCGGACCAAGGCAAAAAAACTGTAGTGAGTCCATTTGGTAAGCATGTCGTTCAGCAAAATGTCGCTAATAGGACTTTCCAGATTACCTCACTTAATACGTGCTACATGATCTTTAATGCATTGCCAGAATTTTCTACGTGTCTTACCCACATAGAAAGCATGACAGGCACATGCTAGTAGGTATATTACCCCTACTAT
Organism: Staurois parvus; assembly: GCF_062004578.1. Classification (NCBI taxonomy): domain Eukaryota; kingdom Metazoa; phylum Chordata; class Amphibia; order Anura; family Ranidae; genus Staurois; species Staurois parvus. Next base: position 34,502,489 of record NW_028318083.1, on the reverse strand, counting down.
ATCACAATTGACAAAATGTTTTGAATTAAATTTGACACATCTTGGCAATATGCTATTCTTAGTCACCTGTTTGTGTCTACAGAAAGCAGTTGCCACATTTGAAAATCCCCTTAGGTCTTGTTCTACATGGATCTTTCATCCTATCAAAATGGCTTTGCACCAAGGTATCTCTTAGAGAGTGTCCCCATTTAAAAGTCAGGCGTGGATAGTTATTCATAAAATGTTTAATGATTTTGTCATATATCAAAAGGTGCCAATGTTTCTGCAGAATGTCTCTGACTGCCTCACTTGTAAATTAGTTCTAATTTTTACTTTTTCTTGTGGATGTTCATCTTGGAATAAAAGAAGTTCCCGAGGACTTGCTTTAGATTTTTGGTATGCTCACTTGAGGGATTTCTTAGTGTATCCATATCTGAGGAACCTTTCTTGCACCAATTGAGCTTGTATTTCAAAATCTGATTCACCAGAACAATTTCTACGTACTCGTAAATACTGACTTAATGGAATGCCCCTAATCGGATGTGCAACAAAGAGTTCCCTGCAGTATCTTTTCTGAAGAGGTCAGTGGAAATATTACCATCCAAATGTTTGTGAATAGTTAGATCCAAGAAAGGTAAAGATGTTTGATGAAAATTCAGAGTGAACTGAAGGTTCCACTCATTAGTGTTCAAACAATGAGCAAACTCAATCAGTAAATCTTTAGACCCTGTCCATAATATCAATATATCATCAATATATATGGTGGAGGTACTGCATCATCACATTGGAACCAAAAATAAACCACTCCCCCCATTACAGGTTAGCATAAGATGGGCACAAGTAGTCCCCACGGCTACCCCCTTGCACCTAGAGGTCATGGGGGAGGCCAAAAATAAAGGTATCGTGTCAAAATGAATTCCAACAATTCCAAGATAAAAATATAAAGGCATTAAATGGATAGTATTCTCTACTTTTTTCCCCTCAAGAAGGTCTCTACTGCATGCATACCTCTTTCATGGGAAGTAAATGAATAAAGCCATTCAACATCAATAGATGCCAGTATTGTACGTTGGTCCACAGCCAATCCCTCCAAGATGGTTAATAAGTGAATCGTATCTTTCAAATAAGTTGGTAAACTTCCCACATGAGGACGAAGGAGATCATCCACAATCTGACTAGCTCTAGATGTGAGATTGTTAATCCCAGACACGATTGGGCGGCCTTGGGGATTTATTATTTTTTTGTGGGTTTTAGGCAACGTATAAAATGTCGGTGTAATTGGATGTGTAATATTCTGAAAATCTCGGGTATCTTTAAAAATGGATTGTGCATATATATATATATATATATATATATACATATATATATATATATATATACAGTATATATATATGCCTTATCGATGATTTTGAAAAAAGAATCTTGAAATAATGCACTAGAAATGGGTCTATACTATGACTTGTTTTTCAACATTTTCAAAATTTTCTTACACAGAGAGACATATTGTTCTTAAATCATAAGGACTACGCTTCCCCCTCTTATCGGAGGGCTTGATTACCATATCATGACGTTTCTACAAATTCAATAAGGCTTTTGAATTCACCCTTAGTAAGATTAAACTGTACATCTTTGTGTTATAGTCAAATTTTTAATTATTTTAATTTTTTTTTGTTATGTTGTTCATTCATCTTTTCTTCCTATGGGCCAGCTAATGTATTGATTGCTTATTGTGCATTATATTACCTATGCATGTATATGTATCTTATATGTATGTTTTCTATTTGTAGAGATGTTATGAATATCTGTCACACTTGAGTTTAACAATCTGAAGAAGTGGTTGTTACCGTGATCAGTTTATTCTTTTTATCAGATGAACTGTGTTTTTAATGTATGTTCAATAAAAATTGTTGCAATTTTGTATATGATCATATTTGTAGAGATGGTTTTTTCTTATACATAGACTGGCAGGTCACTCTTGAATACACTTTGAATACACTGTTGTGTTTTTCTCATTTCCTAGCAATAACAACTGATATACAGAAATTATTAATAGTCAATGTACAATAATGGTTTTTATTTAATTTTACTTCATCATAATAAGTTCATAGTGTGCTTATATCTATGTAAAGGTCTGATATAGTCAACTTTTAGTTTTTAAAATTGTAACCATGGCAGTTGCTTAGAAACAGATGCTATACAGATGTGCACACCGCTGTTTATGACTGGGTCTGACATTGCTTTATTTTAGATGTGCTTTTCTGCTCTGAAAGACACCTGTAGTCACATAAAAATGTACTATAAAGCTAAAATATTCCCCATACCAATCTATGTTCTACAACGGTAAAATCTGTTCATTGTAGTAATTATATCTATAATGTGTTTATTTTGAACACAGGATCAATTCTTTGACTTTAGTCCTAAAATGTGCAGAACTAAGCAAAGCATCAAAGAGGTTGATGTATTAAAGCATGCAAAAAATAATGAGGTGAGTGTGCATAGGAAGCAGGGGAATGCTGTATTTTTTGGGGGGTTAGGGAACACCTAGGGTGAAGTAACTCGATAGCAGGAGCATAGCAGAAGTCTATTACAGAGCAATAATCATGCTTAACAAACAGGAGTATCTGCTTTGCCAGTTTAGGGTAAATGGATCTCACATGCGTGGAAGACTAGGAGCTACAGGGCATTACGAGAGTCTACAAAGGTTGCATTGTGCAGCAGGACAATTTCCAGTATGCAATCCACATGATTGCCTAGCTGGGCAGAAAGAGACAGGTAAAAACAGTTATAATCAGGGGAATCAAGAGACTCCAACAAAGAGAGTTGAGCAAAACAGGATCAGAAGCTAAAGCCCACACAGGTCAGATAACAGAGTATGCATGACAGAAAGGCCTATCCCAAATGCAAGAAATGGCAGTGGCTAAAGTGTGAAAATCTAAACTCTAGACTCAGATGGATGTACCAGGACTGGCTTGTGAGGATGGCCTATGTAATGTTTGATGAAACTAATATAAAGCATATATAAATTATATAATATATGAGGCTAGTGCATTTCATTTTGGTCACATTAGTAACAGCTCAGTTGACCTAAGTTGTTTTGGCATGTAGGGTTTTACGCACCACGCTTTTTGTATAAATATCTTTCTGTCTGTTTCAAGTAAATATTTTACTTGGCCTTATTCTCATCTCGGATTCTAAAGGGGACTTCCAGATTCAGATAAGTGCCCTCCCGTAGACCCTCACATCCGCTGGGCCAGGGATGTGAGAATGAGGCCTTTGTTCCCATCAATACGGTGCCTTGTCAGGGAGGACTTCTGTTCCATTTTGAGGGCTTATGAAAAGGAAAGGTCAGCAAACGTCCCCAAACCATACCAGGCCACTTGCCTTCAGCATGGGTAGTGTAATCTACTCCCTTTCTCCACATTCTTCAGCATGGTTGCATCCAAGTGTTTTCCTGTCATCTTTATCCTATAATGAATCTTCTTGTATAGAAAAAGATGTATGCCTTATTCACATTAATGTGCAGCCCATTCATTTTGTCAACTTTCACTCAATAAGTCAACTTAGCAGAACTCTCATCCTTATTCCCCATCTTACAGCCACAGAAAAGGAGATTGCACTGAGATTTATTGTCTACTCTGTGGTGCTTCTCAGAGAATAAGATTACAGATTTTCCATGTGTTGAGTAATTCGTTTACTTGGTGTAAGGGTTCATGTACACAGAGTTTATAAGCATTTTCTATGCCTATTGTAAATTTACCAGCACTTTTCTGTGCCCAGGGAGCTGCTCGTGATGCATACAGTCTGTCATACAAGTGAATGAATGTACATGGCTGTATGTGTTTAGGAAATACATTGGATGTGCATGCAGGTAAACACCAATGCAAAGAAACGTGTTTACAGAACTATAAGAATACAGCCGCATATAGCCATTTACTTTTATGGCAGGCTGTATACAGCATGTGTGACTACTCAGGCGTGGGGAAGTGCCAGCAAATTAACACTAGTTATAAAAAATGTCTGTAGCTCTTCATGTGCATGAACCTTAAGATTCATTGTACATGTAATTGTGATACATTCTTCTACAGTATGTAATTAATACATAGCCCTATCAAAGGTATCTTCACTCCCCAAATTTAACTTTGCAGAAGGTTCTGGCATGGAAATAAGACTCCTGGGATTTGTATTAAAAAATAATTTCAATACAGTGTTGAATAGTAGGAAAAGATAGACGTATGCAGTTCAAACATAACTTTGTGTTTGTGTGTATGTGTGTGTCAAAAGATTTCTCACATTCACCCCACTTCATATCCCTAGTGCTCTAAGCTGTTATATTTCAGTGTTGATGGAAGAGAAAGGCATGTGTTTTTTGTTTGTTAATATATTAAAACTGGAACCAGCAGATCAAATCCTAGCAAACAGACTCATATGAGTGAACTACTGGGGGAGTTATGTTATCTCAAAACCTAAGCACACAAGAGGAATCCGTCCGTTCTTTGATTTTTTTCATTTTCTGTTAATGCTGGTAATGTCTGAGAAATAGAAATTAATCTAAGGTTGTATATACGTATGTTCACATACAGCTAGCATCCCATTGTTTATGATGTGCTACATTTTAGATTTTTTTGGGTCAAGTTCATTCCGCCTTTCAAACATTCAGCTTCTGTGGAAGTCACTGTATTTTAGCCAATATTTCTTCCAAGTGTTTACTTATGACTGAATAACGTGCAAATAATTTCAGCCTCCACTTTCATGTTGATGTCACAAGCTAATTCACTCACTTATTTAAATGCAGCATTAGTAATTTGTTTGCAACTCTGTACCAAAAATATGAGATGCTATGTTTCTTTTTTTTTATTTTGTCTTTCAGTTGCACAAACTGAATAAAGCCACTCTCCAGAACCTGCTCAAACAGCATGGGATTTCAGTCAAGGCCAGGAGCAAAAAAGAACAATTAGTGGCAACAATAATGCATTTTTTCCAGGAATGCTAGTTTTGATTTTGTTTTTGATGTTATTTTAGTGGCTGGTATAACTTATAACTACTGCCAAAAAGTTTTTGTTTTGTTTATTTTGAATATATATGAGCTTTGCATTTTGACTGAATTTTGATTATACCTAAGTTCTTACACTGAAACATCTTTGTTTTACTGTATGCCTTTTAAAGGATAACTGCATCTTTTACCAACTTTTAAGTTGGCTCTCCACCCCACAAACACAGTAGGCATCCATTCCTTAGACCTCATATCCACACTTTACATGGTCCTGCTGCCATCTCCCTGTCTGCTCCAGTGTTACATTTCATAAAATTGTGTCTTCTGTGGCCTCTGCTACCTGTTAAGAAGATACAAATTTGACTTGCACATGAGCGATGAGTGCTATATCAAATGCAAGATGCATGCATATCCTTTCAGTAAACATCAGAAACTGTAGGGGACACAGATTTATGAAACACGTCATGGAAACACACAGAGGGCAGGTAATGGCAATATGTAGAGTCTGCACCTGAGGTTTGTATAATATATGCCTATTGAGGCTAAGAGAGCAAACCTTACAGTAAAGTTAGGTGAATGTGATATTGTCTCTTAAAGGAGTTTTCCAGTAACACCGAAAATGTTGATTTGGGCTCTTTGCGACTAGCATGGTCAGGTCACATCACACACAGATTTGTGGACCTTCGTGCATTTCAAATTTCACACAGTAGTACTGCGAATGTATCATTGTACTCTGTAAGCACCATATATCTGAAGAAAAAAATATATACATAAGCAAGAGGGCAGTTTAGAGAAGTATGCGCCAAGAAACAAGTGCCAGGAACACTGACTGATTGTGTTCCTGGGCATTCGTCCCTGTGCGCATACAGCCCTAGACATAAGTACTATAGTAGGGTTTTGCAGAATGCCAACAGAGGGGCTGGACAATGCACCTGTGTTTTCTGCCTCTTATTTGTAATTCAGTTCGGCTGATCAGGACTTGCTACATTTACAAATAATAGTTTAGCTTTCAGGCAGTGTCCAATTGTCTTATTTTAGAGCAGAAGAATGCATCATTTTTCATCCATTTCACTACTTAGGAATCTACCCATTTTTCCAAGATCCGTGTTAGTGACACTCAATGGGAACATGCAAAAGGGGCAGTACAACAATAACTAATGCTATGTCCATTATCAGAATGTTTGTTCTATTATCCTCAGTATGTTTATGGTGTACAGGTGTCTATAATGCAATATCAGTAACTTGTACTGTGACTCTGTAAGTGTGTTAGTAAAGACACATGTTTCTTTGTTGTGATATTTTGTGCAATTGTTTTAATTTTGCAGTTGCAGTTTTATGCTCCCTATGAATCCTAACTCTGCAATGATTTTGGATGATACAGTTGTGACCAAAATTATTCAACCCCCACTGAAATTGAGTGTTTTGGCCAGTTTGACATTGCTTTTGATCATTCAGTCATCTTGCTTACATTTACATTAAAGAGGCACTTGTAGGTCAGACAAATATAACATAACAGTTATAATGAAATAACCACAAATGTCTTTTCTGTGCTCACAGCATTATCAGTTTTATTCAACCCCCAAGTGACATTCAATCTTAGTACTTAGTACAGCATCCTTTTACAGTTATAACAGCTTTTAAACGTGAAGCATAGCTTGACACAAGTGTCTTGCAGCGATCTACGGGTATCTTCGCCCATTCTTCATGGGCAAAGGCCTCCAGTTCAGTCACATTCTTAGGCTTGCGCACTGCAACTGCTTTCTTTAAGTCCCACCAGAGGTTCTCAATCGGATTTAAGTCTGGTGACTGCGATGGCCACTCCAAAATGTTCCAGCCTTTCCTCTGCAACCATGCTCTAGTGGACTTGGAGGTATGCTTGGGATCATTGTCCTGTTGAAAGGTCCAACGTCTCCCAAGCCTCAGGTGTGTGACGGACTGCATCACGTTTCCATCCAATATCTCCTGGTACTGAAGAGAATTCATGGTACCTTGCACACGCTGAAGCTTCCCTGTACCTGCAGAAGCAAAACAGCCCCAAAGCATGATTGACCCTCCACCATGCTTCACAGTAGGCAAGGTGTTCTTTTCATCATAGGCCTTGTTCTTCCTCCTCCAAACATAGCGTTGATCCATGGGCCCAAACAGTTCTAATTTTGTTTCATCAGTCCACAGAACACTATCCCACAACTTTTGTGGTTTGTCCACATGGCTTTTGGCATACTGCAGTCGACTCTTCTTATTCTTTGGAGACAGCAAGGGGGTACGCCTGGGAGTTCTGGCACGGAGGCCTTCATTACGCAGTGTGCGTCTTATTGTCTGGGCTGAAACTTCTGTACCCACATCTGACAAATCTTTTCTCAGTTCCTCAGCAGTCACACGGGGACTTCTCTCCACTCTACGCTTCAGGTAGCGCACAGCAGTCGAAGTCAGCATCTTCTTTCTGCCACGACCAGGTAGCGTTTCAACAGTGCCCTTTGCCTTGAATTTGCGAATGATGCTTCCTAAGGTGTCTCTTGGTAT